>NW_026970407.1:0-272723 GCF_028390025.1 Pseudophryne corroboree | reverse complement strand
TTGCCAATATCTCTCTTTTGCAAAGAGCTGCGCATTGGAAAATTCAGGGCTATGTCGTGTAGATGATGGCTTAAACTGGAGGCTTTAAAATTTTCTTTCTAGTGACCTTCGTTTGGGAGAAAAATGCAAAGGTACAAGACAGCTTTTCCTTGCCAATATCTCTCTTTTGCAAAGAGCTGCGCATTGGGAAAATTCAGGGCTATATCGTGTAGATGATGGCCTAACAGGAGGCTTTAAAATTTTAATTCTAGTGTCCTTCGTTTTGGAGAAATATGCAATGGTACAAGACAGCTTTACCTTGCCAATATCTCTCTTTTGCAAAGAGCTACGCATTGGAAAATTCAGGGCTATGTCGTGTAGATGATGGCCTAACAGGAGGCTTTAAAAATTTTCTTTCTAGTGTCCTTCGTTTGGGAGAAAAATGCAATGGTACAAGACAGCTTTTCCTTGCCAATATCTCTCTTTTGCAAAGAGCTACGCATTGGAAAATTCAGGGCTATTTCGTGTAGATGATGGCCTAACAGGAGGCTTTAAAATTTTCTTTCTAGTGTCCTTCGTTTGGGAGAAAAATGCAAAGGTACAAGACAGCTTTTCCTTGCCAATATCTCTCTTTTGCAAAGAGCTGCGCATTGGAAAATTCAGGGCTATGTCGTGTAGATGATGGCCTAACAGGAGGCTTTAAAATTTTCTTTCTAGTGTCCTTCGTTTGGCGAGAAAAATGCAATGGTACAAGACAGCTTTTCCTTGCCAATATCTCTCTTTTGCAAAGAACTACGCATTGGAAAATTCAGGGCTATGTCGTGTAGATGATGGCCTAACAGGAGGCTTTAAAATTTTAATTCTAGTGTCCTTCGTTTGGGGAGAAAAATGCAAAGGTACAAGACAAGCTTTTCCTTGCCAATATCTCTCTTTTGCAAAGAGCTGCGCATTGGAAAATTCAGGGCTATGTCGTGTAGATGATGCCTAACAGGAGGCCTTTAAAATTTTCTTCTAGTGTCCTTCGTTTGGGAGAAAAATGCAATGGTACAAGACAGCTTTTCCTTGCCAATATCTCTCTTTTGCAAAGAGCTACGCATTGGAAAATTCAGGGCTCTGTCGTGTAGATGATGGCCTAACAGGAGGCTTTAAAATTTTCTTTCTAGTGACCTTCGTTTGGGAGAAAAATGCAAAGGTACAAGACAGCTTTTCCTTGCCAATATCTCTCTTTTGCAAAGAGCTGCGCATTGGAAAATTCAGGGCTATGTCGTGTAGATGATGGCCTAACAGGGGGGCTTTAAAATTTTCTTTCTAGTGTCCTTCGTTTGGGAGAAAAATGCAATGGTACAAGACAGCTTTTCCTTGCCAATATCTCTCTTTTGCAAAGAGCTGCGCATTGGAAAAATCAGGGCTATTTCGTGTAGATGATGGCCTAACAGGAGGCTTTAAAATTTTCTTTCTAGTGTCCTTCGTTTGGGAGAAAAATGCAAAGGTACAAGACAGCTTTTCCTTGCCAATATCTCTCTTTTGCAAAGAGCTGCGCATTGGAAAATTCAGGGCTATGTCGTGTAGATGATGGCCTAACAGGAGGTTTTAAAATTTTCTTTCTAGTGTCCTTCGTTTGGGAGAAAAATGCAATGGTACAAGACAGCTTTTCCTTGCCAATATCTCTCTTTGCAAAGAGCTACGCATTGGAAAATTCAGGGCTATGGTCGTGTAGATGATGGCCTAACAGGAGGCTTTAAAATTTTAATTCTAGGTGTCCTTCGTTTGGGAGAAAAATGCAAAGGTACCAAGACAGCTTTTCCTTGCCCAATTTCTCTCTTTTGCAAAGAGCTGCGCATTGGAAAATTCAGGGCTATGTCGTGTAGATGATGGCCTAACAGGGGGCTTTAAATTTTCTTTCTAGTGTCCTTCGTTTGGGAGAAAAATGCAATGGTACAAGACAGCTTTTCCTTGCAATATCTCTCTTTTGCAAAGAGCTGCGCATTGGAAAAATCAGGGCTATTTCGTGTAGATGATGGCCTAACAGGAGGCTTTAAAATTTTTCTTTCTAGTGTCCTTCGTTTAGGGAGAAAAATGCAAAGGTACAAGACAGCTTTTCCTTGCCAATATCTCTCTTTTGCAAAGAGCTGCGCATTGGATAAATTCAGGGCTATGTCGTGTAGATGATGGCCTAACAGGAGGCTTTAAATTTTCTTTCTAGTGTCCTTTGTTTGGGAGAAAAATGCAATGGTACAAGACAGCTTTTCCTTGCCAATATCTCTCTTTTGCAAAGAGCTACGCATTGGAAAATTCAGGGCTATGTCGTGTAGATGATGGCCTAACAGGAGGCTTTAAAATTTTCTTTCTAGTGACCTTCTTTTGGGAGAAAAATGCAAAGGTACAAGACAGCTTTTCCTTGCCAATATCTCTCTTTTGCAAAGAGCTGCGCATTGGAAAATTCAGGGCTATGTCGTGTAGATGATGGCTTACACTGGAGGCTTTAAAATTTTCTTTCTAGTGACCTTCGTTTTGGGAGAAAAATGCAAAGGTACAAGACAGCTTTTCCTTGCCAATATCTCTCTTTTGCAAAGAGCTGCGCATTTGGAAAATTCAGGGCTATATCGTGTGGCCTAACATGAGGCTTTAAAATTTTAATTCTAGTGTCCTTCGTTGGGGGAAAAATGCAAAGGTACAAGACAGCTTATTCCTTGCCAATATCTCTCTTTTGCAAAGAGCTGCGCATTGGAAATTCATGGCTATGCCGTGTAGATGATGGTCTAACAGGAGGCTTTAAAATTTTAATTCTAGTGTCTTCGTTTGGGAGAAAAATGCAAAGGTACAAGACAGCTTTTCCTTGCCAATATCTCTCTTTTGCAAAGAAGCTGCGCATTGGAAAATTCAGGGCTATGTCGTGTAGATGATGGCCCTAGACAGGGGGCTTTAAAATTTTCTTTCTAGTTGTCCTTCGTTTGGGAGAAAAATGCCATGGTACAAGACAGCTTTTCCTTGCCAATATCTCTCTTTTGCAAAGAGCTGCGCATTGGAAAAATCAGGGCTATTTCGTGTAGATGATGGCCTAACAGGAGGCTTTAAAATTTTCTTTCTAGTGTCCTTCGTTTGGGAGAAAAATGCAAAGGTACAAGACAGCTTTTCCTTGCCAATATCTCTCTTTTGCAAAGAGCTGCGCATTGGAAAATTCAGGGCTATGTCGTGTAGAAGATGGCCTAACAGGAGGCTTTAAAAATTTTCTTTCTAGTGTCCCTTTGTTTGGGAGAAAAATGCAATGGTACAAGACAGCTTTTCCTTGCCAATATCTCTCTTTTGCAAAGAGCTACGCATTGGAAAATTTCAGGGCTATGTCGTGTAGATGATGGCCTAACAGGAGGCTTTAAATTTTCTTTCTAGTGACCTTCTTTTGGGAGAAAAATGCAAAGGTACAAGACAGCTTTTCCTCTGCCAATATCTCTCTTTGCAAAGAGCTGCGCATTGGGAAAAATTCAGGGCTATGTCGTGTAGATGATGGCTTAACTGGAGGCTTTAAAATTTTCTTTCTAGTGACCTTCGTTGGGAGAAAAATGCAAAGGTACAAGACAGCTTTTCTTGCCAATATCTCTCTTTTGCAAAGAGCTGCGCATTGGAAAATTCAGGGCTATATCGTGTGGCCTAACATGAGGCCTTTAAATTTTAATTCTAGTGTCCTTCGTTTGGGGGAAAAATGCAAAGGTACAAGACAGCTTTTCCTTGCCAATATCTCTCTTTTGCAAAGAGCTGCGCATTGGAAAATTCATGGCTATGCCGTGTAGATGATGGTCTAACAGGAGGCTTTAAAATTTTCTTTCTAGTGTCCTTCGTTTGGGAGAAAAAATGCAAAGGTACAAGACAGCTTTTCCTTGCCAATATCTCTCTTTTGCAAAGAGCTACGCTTTGGAAAATTCAGGGCTATGTCGTGTAGATGATGGCCTAACAGGAGGCTTTAAAATTTTCTTTCTAGTGACCTTCGTTTGGGAGAAAAATGCAATGGTACAAGACAAGCTTTTCCTTGCCAATATCTCTCTTTTGCAAAAGAGCTACGCATTGGAAAATTCAGGGCTATGTCGTGTAGATGATGGCCTAACAGGAGGCTTTAAAATTTTCTTTCTAGTGACCTTCGTTTGGGAGAAAAATGCAATGGTACAAGACAGCTTTTCCTTGCAATTATCTCTCTTTTGCAAAGAGCAGCGCATTGGAAAATTCAGGGCTATGTCGTGTAGATGATGGCCTAACAGGAGGCTTTAAAATTTTAATTCTAGTGTCTTTCGTTGGGAGAAATATGCAATGGTACAAGACAGCTTTACCTTGCCAATATCTCTCTTTTGCAAAGAGCTACGCATTGGAAAATTCAGGGCTATGTCGTGTAGATGATGGCCTAACAGGAGCTTTAAAATTTTCTTTCTAGTGACCTTCGTTTGGGAGAAAAATGCAAAGGTACAAGACAGCTTTTCCTTGCCAATATCTCTCTTTTGCAAAGAGCTGCGCATTGAAAAATTCAGGGCTATGTCGTGTACATGATGGCCTAACAGGAGGCTTTAAAATTTTCTTTCTAGTGTCCTTCGTTTGGGAGAAAAATGCAATGGTACAAGACAGCTTTTCCTTGCCAATATCTCTCTTTTGCAAAGAGCTACGCATTGGAAAATTCAGGGCTATGTCGTGTAGATGATGGCCTAACAGGAGGCTTAAAAATTTTAATTCTAGTGTCCTTCGTTTGGGAGAAAAAATGCAAAGGTACAAGACAGCTTTTCCTTGCCAATATCTCTCTTTTGCAAAGAGCCTGCGCATTGGAAAATTCAGGGCTATGTCGTGTAGATGATGGCCTAACAGGAGGCTTTAAAATTTTCTTCTAGTGTCCTTCGTTTGGGAGAAAAATGCAATGGTACAAGACAGCTTTTCCTTGCCAATATCTCTCTTTTGCAAAGAGCTACGCATTGGAAAATTCAGGGCTATGGTCGAGTAGATGATGGCCTAACAGGAGGCTTTAAAATTTTCTTTCTAGTGACCTTCGTTTGGGAGAAAATGCAAAGGTACAAGACAGCTTTTCCTTGCCAATATCTCTCTTTTGCAAAGCGCTGCGCATTGAAAATTCAGGGCTATGTCGTGTAGATGATGGCTTAACTGGAGGCTTTAAAATTTTCTTTCTAGTGACCTTTCGTTTGGGAGAAAAATGCAAAGGTACAAGACAGCTTTTCCTTGCCAATATCTCTCTTTTGCAAAGAGCTGCGCATTGAAAATTCAGGGCTATATCGTGTAGATGATGGCCTAACATGAGGCTTTAAAATTTTAATTCTAGTGTCCTTCGTTTGGGAGAAAAATGCAAAGGTACAAGACAGCTTTTACCCTTGCCAATATCTCTCTTTTGCAAAGAGCTGCGCATTGGAAAATTCATGGCTATGCCGTGTAGATGATGGTCTAACAGGAGGCTTTAAAAAAAAATTTCTAGTGACCTTCGTTTGGGAGAAAAATGCAATGGTACAAGACAGCTTTTCCTTGCCAATATCTCTCTTTTGCAAAGAGCTGCGCATTGGAAAATTCAGGGCTATGTCGTGTAGATGATGGCCTAACAGGAGGCTTTAACATTTTCTTCTAGTGTCCTTCGTTTGGGAGAAAAATGCAATGGTACAAGACAGCTTTTCCTTGCCAATATCTCTCTTTTTGCAAAGAGCTACGCATTGGAAATTCAGGGCTATGTCGTGTAGATGATGGCCTAACAGGAGGCTTTAAAATTTTCTTTCTAGTGACCTTCGTTTGGGAGAAAAATGCAAAGGTACAAGACAGCTTTTCCTTGCCAATATCTCTCTTTTGCAAAGAGCTACGCTTTGGGAAAATTCAGGGCTATGTCGTGTAGATGATGGCCTAACAGGAGGCTTTAAAATTTTCTTTCTAGTGACCTTTCGTTTGGGAGAAAAATGCAATGGTACAAGACAGCTTTTCCTTGCCAATATCTCTCTTTTGCAAAGAGCTACGCATTGGAAAATTCAGGGCTATGTCGTGTAGATGATGGCCTAACAGGAGGCTTTAAAATTTTCTTTCTAGTGACCTTCGTTTGGGAGAAAAATGCAATGGTACAAGACAGCTTTTCCTTGCAATTATCTCTCTTTTGCAAAGAGCAGCGCATTGAAAATTCAGGGCTATGTCGTGTAGATGATGGCCTAACAGGAGGCTTTAAAATTTTAATTCTAGTGTCTTTCGTTTGGGAGAAATATGCAATGGTACAAGACAGCTTTACCTTGCAATATCTCTCTTTTGCAAAGAGCTACGCATTGGAAAATTCAGGGCTATGTCGTGTAGATGATGGCCTAACAGGAGGCTTTAAAATTTTCTTTCTAGTGACCTTCGTTTGGGAGAAAAATGCAAAGGTACAAGACAGCTTTTCCTTGCCAATATCTCTCTTTTGCAAAGAGCTGCGCATTGAAAAATTCAGGGCTATGTCGTGTACATGATGGCCTAACAGGAGGCTTTAAAATTTTCTTTCTAGTGTCCTTCGTTTGGGAGAAAAATGCAATGGTACAAGACAGCTTTTCCTTGCCAATATCTCTCTTTTGCAAAGAGCTACGCATTGGAAAATTCAGGGCTATGTCGTGTAGATGATGGCCTAACAGGAGGCTTTAAAATTTTCTTTCTAGTGACCTTCGTTTGGGAGAAAAATGCAAAGGTACAAGACAGCTTTTCCTTGCCAATATCTCTCTTTTGCAAAGAGCTGCGCATTGGAAAATTCAGGGCTATGTCGTGTAGATGATGGCCTAACAGGAGGCTTTAAAATTTTCTTCTAGTGTCCTTCGTTTGGGAGAAAAATGCAATGGTACAAGACAGCTTTTCCTTGCCAATATCTCTCTTTTGCAAAGAGCTGGGCTTTGGAAAATTCAGGGCTATGTCGTGTAGATGATGGCCTAACAGGAGGCTTTAAAATTTTCTTCTAGTGACCTTCGTTTGGGAGAAAAATGCAAAGGTACAAGACAGCTTTTCCTTGCCAATATCTCTCTTTTGCAAAGAGCTGCGCATTGGAAAATTCAGGGCTATGTCGTGTAGATGATGGCCTAACAGGGGGCTTTAAAATTTTCTTTCTAGTGTCCTTCGTTTGGGAGAAAAATGCAATGGTACAAGACAGCTTTTCCTTGCCAATATCTCTCTTTTGCAAAGAGCTGCGCATTGGAAAAATCAGGGCTATTTCGTGTAGATGATGGCCTAACAGGAGGCTTTAAAATTTTAATTCTAGTGTCCTTCGTTTGGGAGAAATATGCAATGGTACAAGACAGCTTTACCTTGCCAATATCTCTCTTTTGCAAAGAGCTACGCATTGGAAAATTCAGGGCTATGTCGTGTAGATGATGGCCTAACAGGAGGCTTTAAAATGTTCTTTCTAGTGACCTTCGTTTGGGAGAAAAATGCAAAGGTACAAGACAGCTTTTCCTTGCCAATATCTCTCTTTTGCAAAGAGCTGCGCATTGAAAAATTCAGGGCTATGTCGTGTAGATGATGGCCTAACAGGAGGCTTTAAAATTTTCTTTCTAGTGTCCTTCGTTTGGGAGAAAAATGCAATGGTACAAGACAGCTTTTCCTTGCCAATATCTCTCTTTTGCAAAGAGCTGCGCATTGGAAAATTCAGGGCTATTTCGTGTAGATGATGGCCTAACAGGAGGCTTTAAAATTTTCTTTCTAGTGTCCTTCGTTTGGGAGAAAAATGCAAAGGTACAAGACAGCTTTTCCTTGCCAATATCTCTCTTTTGCAAAGAGCTGCGCATTGGAAAATTCAGGGCTATGTCGTGTAGATGATGGCCTAACAGGAGGCTTTAAAATTTTCTTTCTAGTGTCCTTCGTTTGGGAGAAAAATGCAATGGTACAAGACAGCTTTTCCTTGCCAATATCTCTCTATTGCAAAGAGCTACGCATTGGAAAATTCAGGGCTATGTCGTGTAGATGATGGCCTAACAGGAGGCTTTAAAATTTTAATTCTAGTGTCCTTCGTTTGGGAGAAAAATGCAAAGGTACAAGACAGCTTTTCCTTGCCAATATCTCTCTTTTGCAAAGAGCTGCGCATTGGAAAATTCAGGGCTATGTCGTGTAGATGATGGCCTAACAGGAGGCTTTAAAATTTTCTTCTAGTGTCCTTCGTTTGGGAGAAAAATGCAATGGTACAAGACAGCTTTTCCTTGCCAATATCTCTCTTTTGCAAAGAGCTGGGCTTTGGAAAATTCAGGGCTATGTCGTGTAGATGATGGCCTAACAGGAGGCTTTAAAATTTTCTTTCTAGTGACCTTCGTTTGGGAGAAAAATGCAAAGGTACAAGACAGCTTTTCCTTGCCAATATCTCTCTTTTGCAAAGAGCTGCGCATTGGAAAATTCAGGGCTATGTCGTGTAGATGATGGCTTAACTGGAGGCTTTAAAATTTTCTTTCTAGTGACCTTCGTTTGGGAGAAAAATGCAAAGGTACAAGACAGCTTTTCCTTGCCAATAGCTCTCTTTTGCAAAGAGCTGCGCATTGGAAAATTCAGGGCTATATCGTGTAGATGATGGCCTAACATGAGGCTTTAAAATTTTAATTCTAGTGTCCTTCGTTTGGGAGAAAAATGCAAAGGTACAAGACAGCTTTTCCTTGCCAATATCTCTCTTTTGCAAAGAGCTGCGCATTGGAAAATTCATGGCTATGCCGTGTAGATGATGGTCTAACAGGAGGCTTTAAAATTTTCTTTCTAGTGTCCTTCGTTTGGGAGAAAAATGCAATGGTACAAGACAGCTTTTCCTTGCCAATATCTCTCTTTTGCAAAGAGCTGCGCATTGGAAAATTCAGGGCTATGTCGTGTAGATGATAGCCTAACAGGAGGCTTTAAAATTTTCTTTCTAGTGACCTTCGTTTGGGAGAAAAATGCAAAGGTACAAGACAGCTTTTCCTTGCCAATATCTCTCTTTTGCAAAGAGCTGCGCATTGGAAAATTCAGGGCTATGTCGTGTAGATGATGGCCTAACATGAGGCTTTAAAATTTTAATTCTAGTGTCCTTCGTTTGGGAGAAAAATGCAAAGGTACAAGACAGCTTTTCCTTGCCAATATCTCTCTTTTGCAAAGAGCTACGCATTGGAAAATTCAGGGCTATGTCGTGTAGATGATGGCCTAACAGGAGGCTTTAAAATTTTAATTCTAGTGTCCTTCGTTTGGGAGAAAAATGCAAAGGTACAAGACAGCTTTTCCTTGCCAATATCTCTCTTTTGCAAAGAGCTGCGCATTGGAAAATTCAGGGCTATGTCGTGTAGATGATGGCCTAACAGGAGGCTTTAAAATTTTCTTCTAGTGTCCTTCGTTTGGGAGAAAAATGCAATGGTACAAGACAGCTTTTCCTTGCCAATATCTCTCTTTTGCAAAGAGCTGGGCTTTGGAAAATTCAGGGCTATGTCGTGTAGATGATGGCCTAACAGGAGGCTTTAAAATTTTCTTTCTAGTGACCTTCGTTTGGGAGAAAAATGCAAAGGTACAAGACAGCTTTTCCTTGCCAATATCTCTCTTTTGCAAAGAGCTGCGCATTGGAAAATTCAGGGCTATGTCGTGTAGATGATGGCTTAACTGGAGGCTTTAAAATTTTCTTTCTAGTGACCTTCGTTTGGGAGAAAAATGCAAAGGTACAAGACAGCTTTTCCTTGCCAATATCTCTCTTTTGCAAAGAGCTGCGCATTGGAAAATTCAGGGCTATATCGTGTAGATGATGGCCTAACAGGAGGCTTTAAAATTTTAATTCTAGTGTCCTTCGTTTTGGAGAAATATGCAATGGTACAAGACAGCTTTACCTTGCCAATATCTCTCTTTTGCAAAGAGCTACGCATTGGAAAATTCAGGGCTATGTCGTGTAGATGATGGCCTAACAGGAGGCTTTAAAATTTTCTTTCTAGTGTCCTTCGTTTGGGAGAAAAATGCAATGGTACAAGACAGCTTTTCCTTGCCAATATCTCTCTTTTGCAAAGAGCTACGCATTGGAAAATTCAGGGCTATTTCGTGTAGATGATGGCCTAACAGGAGGCTTTAAAATTTTCTTTCTAGTGTCCTTCGTTTGGGAGAAAAATGCAAAGGTACAAGACAGCTTTTCCTTGCCAATATCTCTCTTTTGCAAAGAGCTGCGCATTGGAAAATTCAGGGCTATGTCGTGTAGATGATGGCCTAACAGGAGGCTTTAAAATTTTCTTTCTAGTGTCCTTCGTTTGGGAGAAAAATGCAATGGTACAAGACAGCTTTTCCTTGCCAATATCTCTCTTTTGCAAAGAACTACGCATTGGAAAATTCAGGGCTATGTCGTGTAGATGATGGCCTAACAGGAGGCTTTAAAATTTTAATTCTAGTGTCCTTCGTTTGGGAGAAAAATGCAAAGGTACAAGACAGCTTTTCCTTGCCAATATCTCTCTTTTGCAAAGAGCTGCGCATTGGAAAATTCAGGGCTATGTCGTGTAGATGATGGCCTAACAGGAGGCTTTAAAATTTTCTTCTAGTGTCCTTCGTTTGGGAGAAAAATGCAATGGTACAAGACAGCTTTTCCTTGCCAATATCTCTCTTTTGCAAAGAGCTACGCATTGGAAAATTCAGGGCTCTGTCGTGTAGATGATGGCCTAACAGGAGGCTTTAAAATTTTCTTTCTAGTGACCTTCGTTTGGGAGAAAAATGCAAAGGTACAAGACAGCTTTTCCTTGCCAATATCTCTCTTTTGCAAAGAGCTGCGCATTGGAAAATTCAGGGCTATGTCGTGTAGATGATGGCCTAACAGGGGGCTTTAAAATTTTCTTTCTAGTGTCCTTCGTTTGGGAGAAAAATGCAATGGTACAAGACAGCTTTTCCTTGCCAATATCTCTCTTTTGCAAAGAGCTGCGCATTGGAAAAATCAGGGCTATTTCGTGTAGATGATGGCCTAACAGGAGGCTTTAAAATTTTCTTTCTAGTGTCCTTCGTTTGGGAGAAAAATGCAAAGGTACAAGACAGCTTTTCCTTGCCAATATCTCTCTTTTGCAAAGAGCTGCGCATTGGAAAATTCAGGGCTATGTCGTGTAGATGATGGCCTAACAGGAGGTTTTAAAATTTTCTTTCTAGTGTCCTTCGTTTGGGAGAAAAATGCAATGGTACAAGACAGCTTTTCCTTGCCAATATCTCTCTTTTGCAAAGAGCTACGCATTGGAAAATTCAGGGCTATGTCGTGTAGATGATGGCCTAACAGGAGGCTTTAAAATTTTAATTCTAGTGTCCTTCGTTTGGGAGAAAAATGCAAAGGTACAAGACAGCTTTTCCTTGCCAATATCTCTCTTTTGCAAAGAGCTGCGCATTGGAAAATTCAGGGCTATGTCGTGTAGATGATGGCCTAACAGGGGGCTTTAAAATTTTCTTTCTAGTGTCCTTCGTTTGGGAGAAAAATGCAATGGTACAAGACAGCTTTTCCTTGCCAATATCTCTCTTTTGCAAAGAGCTGCGCATTGGAAAAATCAGGGCTATTTCGTGTAGATGATGGCCTAACAGGAGGCTTTAAAATTTTCTTTCTAGTGTCCTTCGTTTGGGAGAAAAATGCAAAGGTACAAGACAGCTTTTCCTTGCCAATATCTCTCTTTTGCAAAGAGCTGCGCATTGGAAAATTCAGGGCTATGTCGTGTAGATGATGGCCTAACAGGAGGCTTTAAAATTTTCTTTCTAGTGTCCTTTGTTTGGGAGAAAAATGCAATGGTACAAGACAGCTTTTCCTTGCCAATATCTCTCTTTTGCAAAGAGCTACGCATTGGAAAATTCAGGGCTATGTCGTGTAGATGATGGCCTAACAGGAGGCTTTAAAATTTTCTTTCTAGTGACCTTCTTTTGGGAGAAAAATGCAAAGGTACAAGACAGCTTTTCCTTGCCAATATCTCTCTTTTGCAAAGAGCTGCGCATTGGAAAATTCAGGGCTATGTCGTGTAGATGATGGCTTAACTGGAGGCTTTAAAATTTTCTTTCTAGTGACCTTCGTTTGGGAGAAAAATGCAAAGGTACAAGACAGCTTTTCCTTGCCAATATCTCTCTTTTGCAAAGAGCTGCGCATTGGAAAATTCAGGGCTATATCGTGTGGCCTAACATGAGGCTTTAAAATTTTAATTCTAGTGTCCTTCGTTTGGGGGAAAAATGCAAAGGTACAAGACAGCTTTTCCTTGCCAATATCTCTCTTTTGCAAAGAGCTGCGCATTGGAAAATTCATGGCTATGCCGTGTAGATGATGGTCTAACAGGAGGCTTTAAAATTTTAATTCTAGTGTCCTTCGTTTGGGAGAAAAATGCAAAGGTACAAGACAGCTTTTCCTTGCCAATATCTCTCTTTTGCAAAGAGCTGCGCATTGGAAAATTCAGGGCTATGTCGTGTAGATGATGGCCTAACAGGGGGCTTTAAAATTTTCTTTCTAGTGTCCTTCGTTTGGGAGAAAAATGCAATGGTACAAGACAGCTTTTCCTTGCCAATATCTCTCTTTTGCAAAGAGCTGCGCATTGGAAAAATCAGGGCTATTTCGTGTAGATGATGGCCTAACAGGAGGCTTTAAAATTTTCTTTCTAGTGTCCTTCGTTTGGGAGAAAAATGCAAAGGTACAAGACAGCTTTTCCTTGCCAATATCTCTCTTTTGCAAAGAGCTGCGCATTGGAAAATTCAGGGCTATGTCGTGTAGATGATGGCCTAACAGGAGGCTTTAAAATTTTCTTTCTAGTGTCCTTTGTTTGGGAGAAAAATGCAATGGTACAAGACAGCTTTTCCTTGCCAATATCTCTCTTTTGCAAAGAGCTACGCATTGGAAAATTCAGGGCTATGTCGTGTAGATGATGGCCTAACAGGAGGCTTTAAAATTTTCTTTCTAGTGACCTTCTTTTGGGAGAAAAATGCAAAGGTACAAGACAGCTTTTCCTTGCCAATATCTCTCTTTTGCAAAGAGCTGCGCATTGGAAAATTCAGGGCTATGTCGTGTAGATGATGGCTTAACTGGAGGCTTTAAAATTTTCTTTCTAGTGACCTTCGTTTGGGAGAAAAATGCAAAGGTACAAGACAGCTTTTCCTTGCCAATATCTCTCTTTTGCAAAGAGCTGCGCATTGGAAAATTCAGGGCTATATCGTGTGGCCTAACATGAGGCTTTAAAATTTTAATTCTAGTGTCCTTCGTTTGGGGGAAAAATGCAAAGGTACAAGACAGCTTTTCCTTGCCAATATCTCTCTTTTGCAAAGAGCTGCGCATTGGAAAATTCATGGCTATGCCGTGTAGATGATGGTCTAACAGGAGGCTTTAAAATTTTCTTTCTAGTGTCCTTCGTTTGGGAGAAAAATGCAAAGGTACAAGACAGCTTTTCCTTGCCAATATCTCTCTTTTGCAAAGAGCTACGCTTTGGAAAATTCAGGGCTATGTCGTGTAGATGATGGCCTAACAGGAGGCTTTAAAATTTTCTTTCTAGTGACCTTCGTTTGGGAGAAAAATGCAATGGTACAAGACAGCTTTTCCTTGCCAATATCTCTCTTTTGCAAAGAGCTACGCATTGGAAAATTCAGGGCTATGTCGTGTAGATGATGGCCTAACAGGAGGCTTTAAAATTTTCTTTCTAGTGACCTTCGTTTGGGAGAAAAATGCAATGGTACAAGACAGCTTTTCCTTGCAATTATCTCTCTTTTGCAAAGAGCAGCGCATTGGAAAATTCAGGGCTATGTCGTGTAGATGATGGCCTAACAGGAGGCTTTAAAATTTTAATTCTAGTGTCTTTCGTTTGGGAGAAATATGCAATGGTACAAGACAGCTTTACCTTGCCAATATCTCTCTTTTGCAAAGAGCTACGCATTGGAAAATTCAGGGCTATGTCGTGTAGATGATGGCCTAACAGGAGGCTTTAAAATTTTCTTTCTAGTGACCTTCGTTTGGGAGAAAAATGCAAAGGTACAAGACAGCTTTTCCTTGCCAATATCTCTCTTTTGCAAAGAGCTGCGCATTGAAAAATTCAGGGCTATGTCGTGTACATGATGGCCTAACAGGAGGCTTTAAAATTTTCTTTCTAGTGTCCTTCGTTTGGGAGAAAAATGCAATGGTACAAGACAGCTTTTCCTTGCCAATATCTCTCTTTTGCAAAGAGCTACGCATTGGAAAATTCAGGGCTATGTCGTGTAGATGATGGCCTAACAGGAGGCTTTAAAATTTTAATTCTAGTGTCCTTCGTTTGGGAGAAAAATGCAAAGGTACAAGACAGCTTTTCCTTGCCAATATCTCTCTTTTGCAAAGAGCTGCGCATTGGAAAATTCAGGGCTATGTCGTGTAGATGATGGCCTAACAGGAGGCTTTAAAATTTTCTTCTAGTGTCCTTCGTTTGGGAGAAAAATGCAATGGTACAAGACAGCTTTTCCTTGCCAATATCTCTCTTTTGCAAAGAGCTACGCATTGGAAAATTCAGGGCTATGTCGAGTAGATGATGGCCTAACAGGAGGCTTTAAAATTTTCTTTCTAGTGACCTTCGTTTGGGAGAAAAATGCAAAGGTACAAGACAGCTTTTCCTTGCCAATATCTCTCTTTTGCAAAGCGCTGCGCATTGGAAAATTCAGGGCTATGTCGTGTAGATGATGGCTTAACTGGAGGCTTTAAAATTTTCTTTCTAGTGACCTTCGTTTGGGAGAAAAATGCAAAGGTACAAGACAGCTTTTCCTTGCCAATATCTCTCTTTTGCAAAGAGCTGCGCATTGGAAAATTCAGGGCTATATCGTGTAGATGATGGCCTAACATGAGGCTTTAAAATTTTAATTCTAGTGTCCTTCGTTTGGGAGAAAAATGCAAAGGTACAAGACAGCTTTTCCTTGCCAATATCTCTCTTTTGCAAAGAGCTGCGCATTGGAAAATTCATGGCTATGCCGTGTAGATGATGGTCTAACAGGAGGCTTTAAAAAAAAATTTCTAGTGACCTTCGTTTGGGAGAAAAATGCAATGGTACAAGACAGCTTTTCCTTGCCAATATCTCTCTTTTGCAAAGAGCTGCGCATTGGAAAATTCAGGGCTATGTCGTGTAGATGATGGCCTAACAGGAGGCTTTAACATTTTCTTCTAGTGTCCTTCGTTTGGGAGAAAAATGCAATGGTACAAGACAGCTTTTCCTTGCCAATATCTCTCTTTTGCAAAGAGCTACGCATTGGAAAATTCAGGGCTATGTCGTGTAGATGATGGCCTAACAGGAGGCTTTAAAATTTTCTTTCTAGTGACCTTCGTTTGGGAGAAAAATGCAAAGGTACAAGACAGCTTTTCCTTGCCAATATCTCTCTTTTGCAAAGAGCTGCGCATTGGAAAATTCAGGGCTATGTCGTGTAGATGATGGCCTAACAGGGGGCTTTAAAATTTTCTTTCTAGTGTCCTTCGTTTGGGAGAAAAATGCAATGGTACAAGACAGCTTTTCCTTGCCAATATCTCTCTTTTGCAAAGAGCTGCGCATTGGAAAAATCAGGGCTATTTCGTGTAGATGATGGCCTAACAGGAGGCTTTAAAATTTTCTTTCTAGTGTCCTTCGTTTGGGAGAAAAATGCAAAGGTACAAGACAGCTTTTCCTTGCCAATATCTCTCTTTTGCAAAGAGCTGCGCATTGGAAAATTCAGGGCTATGTCGTGTAGATGATGGCCTAACAGGGGGCTTTAAAATTTTCTTTCTAGTGTCCTTCGTTTGGGAGAAAAATGCAAAGGTACAAGACAGCTTTTCCTTGCCAATATCTCTCTTTTGCAAAGAGCTGCGCATTGGAAAATTCAGGGCTATGTCGTGTAGATGATGGCCTAACAGGAGGCTTTAAAATTTTCTTCTAGTGTCCTTCCTTTGGGAGAAAAATGCAATGGTACAAGACAGCTTTTCCTTGCCAATATCTCTCTTTTGCAAAGAGCTACGCATTGGAAAATTCAGGGCTATGTCGTGTAGATGATGGCCTAACAGGAGGCTTTAAAATTTTCTTTCTAGTGACCTTCGTTTGGGAGAAAAATGCAAAGGTACAAGACAGCTTTTCCTTGCCAATATCTCTCTTTTGCAAAGAGCTGCGCATTGGAAAATTCAGGGCTATGTCGTGTAGATGATGGCTTAACTGGAGGCTTTAAAATTTTCTTTCTAGTGACCTTCGTTTGGGAGAAAAATGCAAAGGTACAAGACAGCTTTTCCTTGCCAATATCTCTCTTTTGCAAAGAGCTGCGCATTGGAAAATTCAGGGCTATATCGTGTAGATGATGGCCTAACATGAGGCTTTAAAATTTTAATTCTAGTGTCCTTCGTTTGGGAGAAAAATGCAAAGGTACAAGACAGCTTTTCCTTGCCAATATCTCTCTTTTGCAAAGAGCTGCGCATTGGAAAATTCATGGCTATGCCGTGTAGATGATGGTCTAACAGGAGGCTTTAAAATTTTCTTTCTAGTGTCCTTCGTTTGGGAGAAAAATGCAAAGGTACAAGACAGCTTTTCCTTGCCAATATCTCTCTTTTGCAAAGAGCTACGCTTTGGAAAATTCAGGGCTATGTCGTGTAGATGATGGCCTAACAGGAGGCTTTAAAATTTTCTTTCTAGTGACCTTCGTTTGGGAGAAAAATGCAATGGTACAAGACAGCTTTTCCTTGCCAATATCTCTCTTTTGCAAAGAGCTACGCATTGGAAAATTCAGGGCTATGTCGTGTAGATGATGGCCTAACAGGAGGCTTTAAAATTTTCTTTCTAGTGACCTTCGTTTGGGAGAAAAATGCAATGGTACAAGACAGCTTTTCCTTGCAATTATCTCTCTTTTGCAAAGAGCTGCGCATTGGAAAATTCAGGGCTATGTCGTGTAGATGATGGCCTAACAGGAGGCTTTAAAATTTTAATTCTAGTGTCCTTCGTTTGGGAGAAATATGCAATGGTACAAGACAGCTTTACCTTGCCAATATCTCTCTTTTGCAAAGAGCTACGCATTGGAAAATTCAGGGCTATGTCGTGTAGATGATGGCCTAACAGGAGGCTTTAAAATGTTCTTTCTAGTGACCTTCGTTTGGGAGAAAAATGCAAAGGTACAAGACAGCTTTTCCTTGCCAATATCTCTCTTTTGCAAAGAGCTGCGCATTGAAAAATTCAGGGCTATGTCGTGTAGATGATGGCCTAACAGGAGGCTTTAAAATTTTCTTTCTAGTGTCCTTCGTTTGGGAGAAAAAAGCAATGGTACAAGACAGCTTTTCCTTGCCAATATCTCTCTTTTGCAAAGAGCTGCGCATTGGAAAATTCAGGGCTATTTCGTGTAGATGATGGCCTAACAGGAGGCTTTAAAATTTTCTTTCTAGTGTCCTTCGTTTGGGAGAAAAATGCAAAGGTACAAGACAGCTTTTCCTTGCCAATATCTCTCTTTTGCAAAGAGCTGCGCATTGGAAAATTCAGGGCTATGTCGTGTAGATGATGGCCTAACAGGAGGCTTTAAAATTTTCTTTCTAGTGTCCTTCGTTTGGGAGAAAAATGCAATGGTACAAGACAGCTTTTCCTTGCCAATATCTCTCTATTGCAAAGAGCTACGCATTGGAAAATTCAGGGCTATGTCGTGTAGATGATGGCCTAACAGGAGGCTTTAAAATTTTAATTCTAGTGTCCTTCGTTTGGGAGAAAAATGCAAAGGTACAAGACAGCTTTTCCTTGCCAATATCTCTCTTTTGCAAAGAGCTGCGCATTGGAAAATTCAGGGCTATGTCGTGTAGATGATGGCCTAACAGGAGGCTTTAAAATTTTCTTCTAGTGTCCTTCGTTTGGGAGAAAAATGCAATGGTACAAGACAGCTTTTCCTTGCCAATATCTCTCTTTTGCAAAGAGCTGGGCTTTGGAAAATTCAGGGCTATGTCGTGTAGATGATGGCCTAACAGGAGGCTTTAAAATTTTCTTTCTAGTGACCTTCGTTTGGGAGAAAAATGCAAAGGTACAAGACAGCTTTTCCTTGCCAATATCTCTCTTTTGCAAAGAGCTGCGCATTGGAAAATTCAGGGCTATGTCGTGTAGATGATGGCTTAACTGGAGGCTTTAAAATTTTCTTTCTAGTGACCTTCGTTTGGGAGAAAAATGCAAAGGTACAAGACAGCTTTTCCTTGCCAATATCTCTCTTTTGCAAAGAGCTGCGCATTGGAAAATTCAGGGCTATATCGTGTAGATGATGGCCTAACATGAGGCTTTAAAATTTTAATTCTAGTGTCCTTCGTTTGGGAGAAAAATGCAAAGGTACAAGACAGCTTTTCCTTGCCAATATCTCTCTTTTGCAAAGAGCTGCGCATTGGAAAATTCATGGCTATGCCGTGTAGATGATGGTCTAACAGGAGGCTTTAAAATTTTCTTTCTAGTGTCCTTCGTTTGGGAGAAAAATGCAATGGTACAAGACAGCTTTTCCTTGCCAATATCTCTCATTTGCAAAGAGCTGCGCATTGGAAAATTCAGGGCTATGTCGTGTAGATGATAGCCTAACAGGAGGCTTTAAAATTTTCTTTCTAGTGACCTTCGTTTGGGAGAAAAATGCAAAGGTACAAGACAGCTTTTCCTTGCCAATATCTCTCTTTTGCAAAGAGCTGCGCATTGGAAAATTCAGGGCTATGTCGTGTAGATGATGGCCTAACATGAGGCTTTAAAATTTTAATTCTAGTGTCCTTCGTTTGGGAGAAAAATGCAAAGGTACAAGACAGCTTTTCCTTGCCAATATCTCTCTTTTGCAAAGAGCTACGCATTGAAAAATTCAGGGCTATGTCGTGTAGATGATGGCTTAACTGGAGGCTTTAAAATTTTCTTTCTAGTGACCTTCGTTTGGGAGAAAAATGCAAAGGTACAAGACAGCTTTTCCTTGCCAATATCTCTCTTTTGCAAAGAGCTGCGCATTGGAAAATTCAGGGCTATATCGTGTAGATGATGGCCTAACATGAGGCTTTAAAATTTTAATTCTAGTGTCCTTCGTTTGGGAGAAAAATGCAAAGGTACAAGACAGCTTTTCCTTGCCAATATCTCTCTTTTGCAAAGAGCTGCGCATTGGAAAATTCATGGCTATGCCGTGTAGATGATGGTCTAACAGGAGGCTTTAAAATTTTCTTTCTAGTGTCCTTCGTTTGGGAGAAAAATGCAATGGTACAAGACAGCTTTTCCTTGCCAATATCTCTCTTTTGCAAAGAGCTGCGCATTGGAAAATTCAGGGCTATGTCGTGTAGATGATAGCCTAACAGGAGGCTTTAAAATTTTCTTTCTAGTGACCTTCGTTTGGGAGAAAAATGCAAAGGTACAAGACAGCTTTTCCTTGCCAATATCTCTCTTTTGCAAAGAGCTGCGCATTGGAAAATTCAGGGCTATGTCGTGTAGATGATGGCCTAACATGAGGCTTTAAAATTTTAATTCTAGTGTCCTTCGTTTGGGAGAAAAATGCAAAGGTACAAGACAGCTTTTCCTTGCCAATATCTCTCTTTTGCAAAGAGCTGCGCATTGGAAAATTCATGGCTATGCCGTGTAGATGATGGTCTAACAGGAGGCTTTAAAATTTTCTTTCTAGTGTCCTTCGTTTGGGAGAAAAATGCAATGGTACAAGACAGCTTTTCCTTGCCAATATCTCTCTTTTGCAAAGAGCTACGCATTGGAAAATTCAGGGCTATGTCGTGTAGATGATGGCCTAACAGGAGGCTTTAAAATTTTCTTTCTAGTGACCTTCGTTTGGGAGAAAAATGCAAAGGTACAAGACAGCTTTTCCTTGCCAATATCTCTCTTTTGCAAAGAGCTGCGCATTGGAAAATTCATGGCTATGTCGTGTAGATGATGGCCTAACAGGAGGCTTTAAAATTTTCTTTCTAGTGTCCTTCGTTTGGGAGAAAAATGCAATGGTACAAGACAGCTTTTCCTTGCCAATATCTCTCTTTTGCAAAGAGCTGCGCATTGGAAAATTCAGGGCTATTTCGTGTAGATGATGGCCTAACAGGGGGCTTTAAAATTTTCTTCTAGTGTCCTTCGTTTGGGAGAAAAATGCAATGGTACAAGACAGCTTTTCCTTGCCAATATCTCTCTTTTGCAAAGAGCTGCGCATTGGAAAATTCAGGGCTATTTCGTGTAGATGATGGCCTAACAGGAGGCTTTAAAATTTTCTTTCTAGTGTCCTTCGTTTGGGAGAAAAATGCAAAGGTACAAGACAGCTTTTCCTTGCCAATATCTCTCTTTTGCAAAGAGCTGCGCATTGGAAAATTCAGGGCTATGTCGTGTAGATGATGGCCTAACAGGAGGCTTTAAAATTTTAATTCTAGTGTCCTTCGTTTGGGAGAAAAATGCAAAGGTACAAGACAGCTTTTCCTTGCCAATATCTCTCTTTTGCA
The DNA here is from genome assembly GCF_028390025.1 of Pseudophryne corroboree. NCBI lineage: Eukaryota > Metazoa > Chordata > Amphibia > Anura > Myobatrachidae > Pseudophryne > Pseudophryne corroboree. The sequence continues at coordinate 252,445 of NW_026970407.1, read as the reverse complement.
AAGAGCTACGCATTGGAAAATTCAGGGCTATGTCGTGTAGATGATGGCCTAACAGGAGGCTTTAAAATTTTCTTTCTAGTGTCCTTCGTTTGGGAGAAATATGCAATGGTACAAGACAGCTTTTCCTTGCCAATATCTCTCTTTTGCAAAGAGCTACTTCGTTTGGGAGAAAAATGCAATGGTACAAGACAGCTTTTCCTTGCCAATATCTCTCTTTTGCAAAGAGCTACGCATTGGAAAATTCAGGGCTATGTCGTGTAGATGATGGCCTAACAGGAGGCTTTAAAATTTTCTTTCTAGTGTCCTTCGTTTGGGAGAAAAATGCAATGGTACAAGACAGCTTTTCCTTGCCAATATCTCTCTTTTGCAAAGAGCTGCGCATTGGAAAATTCAGGGCTATTTCGTGTAGATGATGGCCTAACAGGAGGCTTTAAAATTTTCTTTCTAGTGTCCTTCGTTTGGGAGAAAAATGCAAAGGTACAAGACAGCATTTCCTTGCCAATATCTCTCTTTTGCAAAGAGCTACGCATTGGAAAATTCCGGGCTATGTCGTGTAGATGATGGCCTAACAGGGGGCTTTAAAATTTTCTTTCTAGTGTCCTTCGTTTGGGAGAAAAATGCAATGGTACAAGACAGCTTTTCCTTGCCAATATCTCTCTTTTGCAAAGAGCTGCGCATTGGAAAAATCAGGGCTATTTCGTGTAGATGATGGCCTAACAGGAGGCTTTAAAATTTTCTTTCTAGTGTCCTTCGTTTGGGAGAAAAATGCAAAGGTACAAGACAGCTTTTCCTTGCCAATATCTCTCTTTTGCAAAGAGCTGCGCATTGGAAAATTCAGGGCTATGTCGTGTAGATGATGGCCTAACAGGAGGCTTTAAAATTTTCTTTCTAGTGTCCTTTGTTTGGGAGAAAAATGCAATGGTACAAGACAGCTTTTCCTTGCCAATATCTCTCTTTTGCAAAGAGCTACGCATTGGAAAATTCAGGGCTATGTCGTGTAGATGATGGCCTAACAGGAGGCTTTAACATTTTAATTCTAGTGTCCTTCGTTTGGGAGAAAAATGCAAAGGTACAAGACAGCTTTTCCTTGCCAATATCTCTCTTTTGCAAAGAGCTGCGCATTGGAAAATTCAGGGCTATGTCGTCTAGATGATGGCCTAACAGGAGGCTTTAAAATTTTCTTCTAGTGTCCTTCGTTTGGGAGAAAAATGCAATGGTACAAGACAGCTTTTCCTTGCCAATATCTCTCTTTTGCAAAGAGCTACGCATTGGAAAATTCAGGGCTATGTCGTGTAGATGATGGCCTAACAGGAGGCTTTAAAATTTTCTTTCTAGTGACCTTCGTTTGGGAGAAAAATGCAAAGGTACAAGACAGCTTTTCCTTGCCAATATCTCTCTTTTGCAAAGAGCTGCGCATTGGAAAATTCAGGGCTATGTCGTGTAGATGATGGCTTAACTGGAGGCTTTAAAATTTTCTTTCTAGTGACCTTCGTTTGGGAGAAAAATGCAAAGGTACAAGACAGCTTTTCCTTGCCAATATCTCTCTTTTGCAAAGAGCTGCGCATTGGAAAATTCAGGGCTATATCGTGTAGATGATGGCCTAACATGAGGCTTTAAAATTTTAATTCTAGTGTCCTTCGTTTGGGGGGAAAATGCAATGGTACAAGACAGCTTTTCCTTGCCAATATCTCTCTTTTGCAAAGAGCTACGCATTGGAAAATTCAGGGCTATTTCGTGTAGATGATGGCCTAACAGGAGGCTTTAAAATTTTCTTTCTAGTGACCTTCGTTTGGGAGAAAAATGCAATGGTACAAGACAGCTTTTCCTTGCAATTATCTCTCTTTTGCAAAGAGCTGCGCATTGGAAAATTCAGGGCTATGTCGTGTAGATGATGGCCTAACAGGAGGCTTTAAAATTTTAATTCTAGTGTCCTTCGTTTGGGAGAAATATGCAATGGTACAAGACAGCTTTACCTTGCCAATATCTCTCTTTTGCAAAGAGCTACGCATTGGAAAATTCAGGGCTATGTCGTGTAGATGATGGCCTAACAGGAGGCTTTAAAATTTTCTTTCTAGTGACCTTCGTTTGGGAGAAAAATGCAAAGGTACAAGACAGCTTTTCCTTGCCAATATCTCTCTTTTGCAAAGAGCTGCGCATTGAAAAATTCAGGGCTATGTCGTGTAGATGATGGCCTAACAGGAGGCTTTAAAATTTTCTTTCTAGTGTCCTTCGTTTGGGAGAAAAATGCAATGGTACAAGACAGCTTTTCCTTGCCAATATCTCTCTTTTGCAAAGAGCTGCGCATTGGAAAATTCAGGGCTATTTCGTGTAGATGATGGCCTAACAGGAGGCTTTAAAATTTTCTTTCTAGTGTCCTTTGTTTGGGAGAAAAATGCAAAGGTACAAGACAGCTTTTCCTTGCCAATATCTCTCTTTTGCAAAGAGCTGCGCATTGGAAAATTCAGGGCTATGTCGTGTAGATGATGGCTTAACTGGAGGCTTTAAAATTTTCTTTCTAGTGACCTTCGTTTGGGAGAAAAATGCAAAGGTACAAGACAGCTTTTCCTTGCCAATATCTCTCTTTTGCAAAGAGCTGCGCATTGGAAAATTCAGGGCTATATCGTGTAGATGATGGCCTAACATGAGGCTTTAAAATTTTAATTCTAGTGTCCTTCGTTTGGGAGAAAAATGCAAAGGTACAAGACAGCTTTTCCTTGCCAATATCTCTCTTTTGCAAAGAGCTGCGCATTGGAAAATTCATGGCTATGCCGTGTAGATGATGGTCTAACAGGAGGCTTTAAAATTTTCTTTCTAGTGTCCTTCGTTTGGGAGAAAAATGCAAAGGTACAAGACAGCTTTTCCTTGCCAATATCTCTCTTTTGCAAAGAGCTACGCTTTGGAAAATTCAGGGCTATGTCGTGTAGATGATGGCCTAACAGGAGGCTTTAAAATTTTCTTTCTAGTGACCTTCGTTTGGGAGAAAAATGCAATGGTACAAGACAGCTTTTCCTTGCCAATATCTCTCTTTTGCAAAGAGCTACGCATTGGAAAATTCAGGGCTATGTCGTGTAGATGATGGCCTAACAGGAGGCTTTAAAATTTTCTTTCTAGTGTCCTTCGTTTGGGAGAAAAATGCAATGGTACAAGACAGCTTTTCCTTGCCAATATCTCTCTTTTGCAAAGAGCTGCGCATTGGAAAATTCAGGGCTATTTCGTGTAGATGATGGCCTAACAGGAGGCTTTAAAATTTTCTTTCTAGTGTCCTTTGTTTGGGAGAAAAATGCAAAGGTACAAGACAGCTTTTCCTTGCCAATATCTCTCTTTTGCAAAGAGCTGCGCATTGGAAAATTCAGGGCTATGTCGTGTAGATGATGGCCTAACAGGAGGCTTTAAAATTTTCTTCTAGTGTCCTTCGTTTGGGAGAAAAATGCAATGGTACAAGACAGCTTTTCCTTGCCAATATCTCTCTTTTGCAAAGAGCTACGCATTGGAAAATTCAGGGCTATGTCGTGTAGATGATGGCCTAACAGGAGGCTTTAAAATTTTCTTTCTAGTGACCTTCGTTTGGGAGAAAAATGCAAAGGTACAAGACAGCTTTTCCTTGCCAATATCTCTCTTTTGCAAAGAGCTGCGCATTGGAAAATTCAGGGCTATGTCGTGTAGATGATGGCTTAACTGGAGGCTTTAAAATTTTCTTTCTAGTGACCTTCGTTTGGGAGAAAAATGCAAAGGTACAAGACAGCTTTTCCTTGCCAATATCTCTCTTTTGCAAAGAGCTGCGCATTGGAAAATTCAGGGCTATATCGTGTAGATGATGGCCTAACATGAGGCTTTAAAATTTTAATTCTAGTGTCCTTCGTTTGGGAGAAAAATGCAAAGGTACAAGACAGCTTTTCCTTGCCAATATCTCTCTTTTGCAAAGAGCTGCGCATTGGAAAATTCATGGCTATGCCGTGTAGATGATGGTCTAACAGGAGGCTTTAAAATTTTCTTTCTAGTGTCCTTCGTTTGGGAGAAAAATGCAAAGGTACAAGACAGCTTTTCCTTGCCAATATCTCTCTTTTGCAAAGAGCTACGCTTTGGAAAATTCAGGGCTATGTCGTGTAGATGATGGCCTAACAGGAGGCTTTAACATTTTCTTTCTAGTGACCTTCGTTTGGGAGAAAAATGCAATGGTACAAGACAGCTTTTCCTTGCCAATATCTCTCTTTTGCAAAGAGCTACGCATTGGAAAATTCAGGGCTATGTCGTGTAGATGATGGCCTAACAGGAGGCTTTAAAATTTTCTTTCTAGTGACCTTCGTTTGGGAGAAAAATGCAATGGTACAAGACAGCTTTTCCTTGCAATTATCTCTCTTTTGCAAAGAGCTGCGCATTGGAAAATTCAGGGCTATGTCGTGTAGATGATGGCCTAACAGGAGGCTTTAAAATTTTAATTCTAGTGTCCTTCGTTTGGGAGAAATATGCAATGGTACAAGACAGCTTTACCTTGCCAATATCTCTCTTTTGCAAAGAGCTACGCATTGGAAAATTCAGGGCTATGTCGTGTAGATGATGGCCTAACAGGAGGCTTTAAAATGTTCTTTCTAGTGACCTTCGTTTGGGAGAAAAATGCAAAGGTACAAGACAGCTTTTCCTTGCCAATATCTCTCTTTTGCAAAGAGCTGCGCATTGAAAAATTCAGGGCTATGTCGTGTAGATGATGGCCTAACAGGAGGCTTTAAAATTTTCTTTCTAGTGTCCTTCGTTTGGGAGAAAAATGCAATGGTACAAGACAGCTTTTCCTTGCCAATATCTCTCTTTTGCAAAGAGCTGCGCATTGGAAAATTCAGGGCTATTTCGTGTAGATGATGGCCTAACAGGAGGCTTTAACATTTTCTTTCTAGTGTCCTTCGTTTGGGAGAAAAATGCAAAGGTACAAGACAGCTTTTCCTTGCCAATATCTCTCTTTTGCAAAGAGCTGCGCATTGGAAAATTCAGGGCTGTGTCGTGTAGATGATGGCCTAACAGGAGGATTTAAAATTTTCTTTCTAGTGTCCTTCGTTTGGGAGAAAAATGCAATGGTACAAGACAGCTTTTCCTTGCCAATATCTCTCTTTTGCAAAGAGCTACGCATTGGAAAATTCAGGGCTATGTCGTGTAGATGATGGCCTAACAGGAGGCTTTAAAATTTTAATTCTAGTGTCCTTCGTTTGGGAGAAAAATGCAAAGGTACAAGACAGCTTTTCCTTGCCAATATCTCTCTTTTGCAAAGAGCTGCGCATTGGAAAATTCAGGGCTATGTCGTGTAGATGATGGCCTAACAGGAGGCTTTAAAATTTTCTTTCTAGTGACCTTCGTTTGGGAGAAAAATGCAAAGGTACAAGACAGCTTTTCCTTGCCAATATCTCTCTTTTGCAAAGAGCTGGGCTTTGGAAAATTCAGGGCTATGTCGTGTAGATGATGGCCTAACAGGAGGCTTTAAAATTTTCTTTCTAGTGACCTTCGTTTGGGAGAAAAATGCAAAGGTACAAGACAGCTTTTCCTTGCCAATATCTCTCTTTTGCAAAGAGCTGCGCATTGGAAAATTCAGGGCTATGTCGTGTAGATGATGGCCTAACAGGAGGCTTTAAAATTTTCTTCTAGTGTCCTTCGTTTGGGAGAAAAATGCAATGGTACAAGACAGCTTTTCCTTGCCAATATCTCTCTTTTGCAAAGAGCTGGGCTTTGGAAAAATCAGGGCTATGTCGTGTAGATGATGGCCTAACAGGAGGCTTTAAAATTTTCTTTCTAGTGACCTTCGTTTGGGAGAAAAATGCAAAGGTACAAGACAGCTTTTCCTTGCCAATATCTCTCTTTTGCAAAGAGCTGCGCATTGGAAAATTCAGGGCTATGTCGTGTAGATGATGGCCTAACAGGAGGCTTTAAAATTTTCTTCTAGTGTCCTTCGTTTGGGAGAAAAATGCAATGGTACAAGACAGCTTTTCCTTGCCAATATCTCTCTTTTGCAAAGAGCTGGGCTTTGGAAAATTCAGGGCTATGTCGTGTAGATGATGGCCTAACAGGAGGCTTTAAAATTTTCTTTCTAGTGACCTTCGTTTGGGAGAAAAATGCAAAGGTACAAGACAGCTTTTCCTTGCCAATATCTCTCTTTTGCAAAGAGCTGCGCATTGGAAAATTCAGGGCTATGTCGTGTAGATGATGGCTTAACTGGAGGCTTTAAAATTTTCTTTCTAGTGACCTTCGTTTGGGAGAAAAATGCAAAGGTACAAGACAGCTTTTCCTTGCCAATATCTCTCTTTTGCAAAGAGCTGCGCATTGGAAAATTCAGGGCTATATCGTGTAGATGATGGCCTAACATGAGGCTTTAAAATTTTAATTCTAGTGTCCTTCGTTTGGGAGAAAAATGCAAAGGTACAAGACAGCTTTTCCTTGCCAATATCTCTCTTTTGCAAAGAGCTGCGCATTGGAAAATTCATGGCTATGCCGTGTAGATGATGGTCTAACAGGAGGCTTTAAAATTTTCTTTCTAGTGTCCTTCGTTTGGGAGAAAAATGCAATGGTACAAGACAGCTTTTCCTTGCCAATATCTCTCTTTTGCAAAGAGCTGCGCATTGGAAAATTCAGGGCTATGTCGTGTAGATGATAGCCTAACAGGAGGCTTTAAAATTTTCTTTCTAGTGACCTTCGTTTGGGAGAAAAATGCAAAGGTACAAGACAGCTTTTCCTTGCCAATATCTCTCTTTTGCAAAGAGCTGCGCATTGGAAAATTCAGGGCTATGTCGTGTAGATGATGGCCTAACATGAGGCTTTAAAATTTTAATTCTAGTGTCCTTCGTTTGGGAGAAAAATGCAAAGGTACAAGACAGCTTTTCCTTGCCAATATCTCTCTTTTGCAAAGAGCTGCGCATTGGAAAATTCATGGCTATGCCGTGTAGATGATGGTCTAACAGGAGGCTTTAAAATTTTCTTTCTAGTGTCCTTCGTTTGGGAGAAAAATGCAATGGTACAAGACAGGTTTTCCTTGCCAATATCTCTCTTTTGCAAAGAGCTACGCATTGGAAAATTCAGGGCTATGTCGTGTAGATGATGGCCTAACAGGAGGCTTTAAAATTTTCTTTCTAGTGACCTTCGTTTGGGAGAAAAATGCAAAGGTACAAGACAGCTTTTCCTTGCCAATATCTCTCTTTTGCAAAGAGCTGCGCATTGGAAAATTCATGGCTATGTCGTGTAGATGATGGCCTAACAGGAGGCTTTAAAATTTTCTTTCTAGTGTCCTTCGTTTGGGAGAAAAATGCAATGGTACAAGACAGCTTTTCCTTGCCAATATCTCTCTTTTGCAAAGAGCTGCGCATTGGAAAATTCAGGGCTATTTCGTGTAGATGATGGCCTAACAGGAGGCTTTAAAATTTTCTTTCTAGTGTCCTTCGTTTGGGAGAAAAATGCAAAGGTACAAGACAGCTTTTCCTTGCCACTATCTCTCTTTTGCAAAGAGCTGCGCATTGGAAAATTCAGGGCTATGTCGTGTAGATGATGGCCTAACAGGAGGCTTTAAAATTTTAATTCTAGTGTCCTTCGTTTGGGAGAAAAATGCAAAGGTACAAGACAGCTTTTCCTTGCCAATATCTCTCTTTTGCAAAGAGCTACGCATTGGAAAATTCAGGGCTATGTCGTGTAGATGATGGCCTAACAGGAGGCTTTAAAATTTTCTTTCTAGTGTCCTTCGTTTGGGAGAAATATGCAATGGTACAAGACAGCTTTTCCTTGCCAATATCTCTCTTTTGCAAAGAGCTACGCATTGGAAAATTCAGGGCTATGTCGTGTAGATGATGGCCTAACAGGAGGCTTTAAAATTTTCTTTCTAGTGTCCTTCGTTTGGGAGAAAAATGCAATGGTACAAGACAGCTTTTCCTTGCCAATATCTCTATTTTGCAAAGAGCTACGCATTGGAAAATTCAGGGCTATGTCGTGTAGATGATGGCCTAACAGGAGGCTTTAAAATTTTCTTTCTAGTGACCTTCGTTTGGGAGAAAAATGCAATGGTACAAGACAGCTTTTCCTTGCCAATATCTCTCTTTTGCAAAGAGCTACGCATTGGAAAATTCAGGGCTATGTCGTGTAGATGATGGCCTAACAGGAGGCTTTAAAATTTTCTTTCTAGTGTCCTTCGTTTGGGAGAAAAATGCAATGGTACAAGACAGCTTTTCCTTGCCAATATCTCTCTTTTGCAAAGAGCTGCGCATTGGAAAATTCAGGGCTATTTCGTGTAGATGATGGCCTAACAGGAGGCTTTAAAATTTTCTTTCTAGTGTCCTTTGTTTGGGAGAAAAATGCAAAGGTACAAGACAGCTTTTCCTTGCCAATATCTCTCTTTTGCAAAGAGCTGCGCATTGGAAAATTCAGGGCTATGTCGTGTAGATGATGGCCTAACAGGAGGCTTTAAAATTTTCTTCTAGTGTCCTTCGTTTGGGAGAAAAATGCAATGGTACAAGACAGCTTTTCCTTGCCAATATCTCTCTTTTGCAAAGAGCTACGCATTGGAAAATTCAGGGCTATGTCGTGTAGATGATGGCCTAACAGGAGGCTTTAAAATTTTCTTTCTAGTGACCTTCGTTTGGGAGAAAAATGCAAAGGTACAAGACAGCTTTTCCTTGCCAATATCTCTCTTTTGCAAAGAGCTGCGCATTGGAAAATTCAGGGCTATGTCGTGTAGATGATGGCTTAACTGGAGGCTTTAAAATTTTCTTTCTAGTGACCTTCGTTTGGGAGAAAAATGCAAAGGTACAAGACAGCTTTTCCTTGCCAATATCTCTCTTTTGCAAAGAGCTGCGCATTGGAAAATTCAGGGCTATATCGTGTAGATGATGGCCTAACATGAGGCTTTAAAATTTTAATTCTAGTGTCCTTCGTTTGGGAGAAAAATGCAAAGGTACAAGACAGCTTTTCCTTGCCAATATCTCTCTTTTGCAAAGAGCTGCGCATTGGAAAATTCATGGCTATGCCGTGTAGATGATGGTCTAACAGGAGGCTTTAAAATTTTCTTTCTAGTGTCCTTCGTTTGGGAGAAAAATGCAAAGGTACAAGACAGCTTTTCCTTGCCAATATCTCTCTTTTGCAAAGAGCTACGCTTTGGAAAATTCAGGGCTATGTCGTGTAGATGATGGCCTAACAGGAGGCTTTAACATTTTCTTTCTAGTGACCTTCGTTTGGGAGAAAAATGCAATGGTACAAGACAGCTTTTCCTTGCCAATATCTCTCTTTTGCAAAGAGCTACGCATTGGAAAATTCAGGGCTATGTCGTGTAGATGATGGCCTAACAGGAGGCTTTAAAATTTTCTTTCTAGTGACCTTCGTTTGGGAGAAAAATGCAATGGTACAAGACAGCTTTTCCTTGCAATTATCTCTCTTTTGCAAAGAGCTGCGCATTGGAAAATTCAGGGCTATGTCGTGTAGATGATGGCCTAACAGGAGGCTTTAAAATTTTAATTCTAGTGTCCTTCGTTTGGGAGAAATATGCAATGGTACAAGACAGCTTTACCTTGCCAATATCTCTCTTTTGCAAAGAGCTACGCATTGGAAAATTCAGGGCTATGTCGTGTAGATGATGGCCTAACAGGAGGCTTTAAAATGTTCTTTCTAGTGACCTTCGTTTGGGAGAAAAATGCAAAGGTACAAGACAGCTTTTCCTTGCCAATATCTCTCTTTTGCAAAGAGCTGCGCATTGAAAAATTCAGGGCTATGTCGTGTAGATGATGGCCTAACAGGAGGCTTTAAAATTTTCTTTCTAGTGTCCTTCGTTTGGGAGAAAAATGCAATGGTACAAGACAGCTTTTCCTTGCCAATATCTCTCTTTTGCAAAGAGCTGCGCATTGGAAAATTCAGGGCTATTTCGTGTAGATGATGGCCTAACAGGAGGCTTTAACATTTTCTTTCTAGTGTCCTTCGTTTGGGAGAAAAATGCAAAGGTACAAGACAGCTTTTCCTTGCCAATATCTCTCTTTTGCAAAGAGCTGCGCATTGGAAAATTCAGGGCTGTGTCGTGTAGATGATGGCCTAACAGGAGGATTTAAAATTTTCTTTCTAGTGTCCTTCGTTTGGGAGAAAAATGCAATGGTACAAGACAGCTTTTCCTTGCCAATATCTCTCTTTTGCAAAGAGCTACGCATTGGAAAATTCAGGGCTATGTCGTGTAGATGATGGCCTAACAGGAGGCTTTAAAATTTTAATTCTAGTGTCCTTCGTTTGGGAGAAAAATGCAAAGGTACAAGACAGCTTTTCCTTGCCAATATCTCTCTTTTGCAAAGAGCTGCGCATTGGAAAATTCAGGGCTATGTCGTGTAGATGATGGCCTAACAGGAGGCTTTAAAATTTTCTTTCTAGTGACCTTCGTTTGGGAGAAAAATGCAAAGGTACAAGACAGCTTTTCCTTGCCAATATCTCTCTTTTGCAAAGAGCTGGGCTTTGGAAAATTCAGGGCTATGTCGTGTAGATGATGGCCTAACAGGAGGCTTTAAAATTTTCTTTCTAGTGACCTTCGTTTGGGAGAAAAATGCAAAGGTACAAGACAGCTTTTCCTTGCCAATATCTCTCTTTTGCAAAGAGCTGCGCATTGGAAAATTCAGGGCTATGTCGTGTAGATGATGGCCTAACAGGAGGCTTTAAAATTTTCTTCTAGTGTCCTTCGTTTGGGAGAAAAATGCAATGGTACAAGACAGCTTTTCCTTGCCAATATCTCTCTTTTGCAAAGAGCTGGGCTTTGGAAAAATCAGGGCTATGTCGTGTAGATGATGGCCTAACAGGAGGCTTTAAAATTTTCTTTCTAGTGACCTTCGTTTGGGAGAAAAATGCAAAGGTACAAGACAGCTTTTCCTTGCCAATATCTCTCTTTTGCAAAGAGCTGCGCATTGGAAAATTCAGGGCTATGTCGTGTAGATGATGGCCTAACAGGAGGCTTTAAAATTTTCTTCTAGTGTCCTTCGTTTGGGAGAAAAATGCAATGGTACAAGACAGCTTTTCCTTGCCAATATCTCTCTTTTGCAAAGAGCTGGGCTTTGGAAAATTCAGGGCTATGTCGTGTAGATGATGGCCTAACAGGAGGCTTTAAAATTTTCTTTCTAGTGACCTTCGTTTGGGAGAAAAATGCAAAGGTACAAGACAGCTTTTCCTTGCCAATATCTCTCTTTTGCAAAGAGCTGCGCATTGGAAAATTCAGGGCTATGTCGTGTAGATGATGGCTTAACTGGAGGCTTTAAAATTTTCTTTCTAGTGACCTTCGTTTGGGAGAAAAATGCAAAGGTACAAGACAGCTTTTCCTTGCCAATATCTCTCTTTTGCAAAGAGCTGCGCATTGGAAAATTCAGGGCTATATCGTGTAGATGATGGCCTAACATGAGGCTTTAAAATTTTAATTCTAGTGTCCTTCGTTTGGGAGAAAAATGCAAAGGTACAAGACAGCTTTTCCTTGCCAATATCTCTCTTTTGCAAAGAGCTGCGCATTGGAAAATTCATGGCTATGCCGTGTAGATGATGGTCTAACAGGAGGCTTTAAAATTTTCTTTCTAGTGTCCTTCGTTTGGGAGAAAAATGCAATGGTACAAGACAGCTTTTCCTTGCCAATATCTCTCTTTTGCAAAGAGCTGCGCATTGGAAAATTCAGGGCTATGTCGTGTAGATGATAGCCTAACAGGAGGCTTTAAAATTTTCTTTCTAGTGACCTTCGTTTGGGAGAAAAATGCAAAGGTACAAGACAGCTTTTCCTTGCCAATATCTCTCTTTTGCAAAGAGCTGCGCATTGGAAAATTCAGGGCTATGTCGTGTAGATGATGGCCTAACATGAGGCTTTAAAATTTTAATTCTAGTGTCCTTCGTTTGGGAGAAAAATGCAAAGGTACAAGACAGCTTTTCCTTGCCAATATCTCTCTTTTGCAAAGAGCTGCGCATTGGAAAATTCATGGCTATGCCGTGTAGATGATGGTCTAACAGGAGGCTTTAAAATTTTCTTTCTAGTGTCCTTCGTTTGGGAGAAAAATGCAATGGTACAAGACAGGTTTTCCTTGCCAATATCTCTCTTTTGCAAAGAGCTACGCATTGGAAAATTCAGGGCTATGTCGTGTAGATGATGGCCTAACAGGAGGCTTTAAAATTTTCTTTCTAGTGACCTTCGTTTGGGAGAAAAATGCAAAGGTACAAGACAGCTTTTCCTTGCCAATATCTCTCTTTTGCAAAGAGCTGCGCATTGGAAAATTCATGGCTATGTCGTGTAGATGATGGCCTAACAGGAGGCTTTAAAATTTTCTTTCTAGTGTCCTTCGTTTGGGAGAAAAATGCAATGGTACAAGACAGCTTTTCCTTGCCAATATCTCTCTTTTGCAAAGAGCTGCGCATTGGAAAATTCAGGGCTATTTCGTGTAGATGATGGCCTAACAGGAGGCTTTAAAATTTTCTTTCTAGTGTCCTTCGTTTGGGAGAAAAATGCAAAGGTACAAGACAGCTTTTCCTTGCCACTATCTCTCTTTTGCAAAGAGCTGCGCATTGGAAAATTCAGGGCTATGTCGTGTAGATGATGGCCTAACAGGAGGCTTTAAAATTTTAATTCTAGTGTCCTTCGTTTGGGAGAAAAATGCAAAGGTACAAGACAGCTTTTCCTTGCCAATATCTCTCTTTTGCAAAGAGCTACGCATTGGAAAATTCAGGGCTATGTCGTGTAGATGATGGCCTAACAGGAGGCTTTAAAATTTTCTTTCTAGTGTCCTTCGTTTGGGAGAAATATGCAATGGTACAAGACAGCTTTTCCTTGCCAATATCTCTCTTTTGCAAAGAGCTACGCATTGGAAAATTCAGGGCTATGTCGTGTAGATGATGGCCTAACAGGAGGCTTTAAAATTTTCTTTCTAGTGTCCTTCGTTTGGGAGAAAAATGCAATGGTACAAGACAGCTTTTCCTTGCCAATATCTCTATTTTGCAAAGAGCTACGCATTGGAAAATTCAGGGCTATGTCGTGTAGATGATGGCCTGACAGGAGGCTTTAAAATTTTCTTTCTAGTGTCCTTCGTTTGGGAGAAAAATGCAATGGTACAAGACAGCTTTTCCTTGCCAATATCTCTCTTTTGCAAAGAGCTGCGCATTGGAAAATTCAGGGCTATTTCGTGTAGATGATGGCCTAACAGGAGGCTTTAAAATTTTCTTTCTAGTGTCCTTCGTTTGGGAGAAAAATGCAAAGGTACAAGACAGCTTTTCCTTGCCAATATCTCTCTTTTGCAAAGAGCTACGCATTGGAAAATTCCGGGCTATGTCGTGTAGATGATGGCCTAACAGGGGGCTTTAAAATTTTCTTTCTAGTGTCCTTCGTTTGGGAGAAAAATGCAATGGTACAAGACAGCTTTTCCTTGCCAATATCTCTCTTTTGCAAAGAGCTGCGCATTGGAAAAATGAGGGCTATTTCGTGTAGATGATGGCCTAACAGGAGGCTTTAAAATTTTCTTTCTAGTGTCCTTCGTTTGGGAGAAAAATGCAAAGGTACAAGACAGCTTTTCCTTGCCAATATCTCTCTTTTGCAAAGAGCTGCGCATTGGAAAATTCAGGGCTATGTCGTGTAGATGATGGCCTAACAGGAGGCTTTAAAATTTTCTTTCTAGTGTCCTTTGTTTGGGAGAAAAATGCAATGGTACAAGACAGCTTTTCCTTGCCAATATCTCTCTTTTGCAAAGAGCTACGCATTGGAAAATTCAGGGCTATGTCGTGTAGATGATGGCCTAACAGGAGGCTTTAAAATTTTAATTCTAGTGTCCTTCGTTTGGGAGAAAAATGCAAAGGTACAAGACAGCTTTTCCTTGCCAATATCTCTCTTTTGCAAAGAGCTGCGCATTGGAAAATTCAGGGCTATGTCGTCTAGATGATGGCCTAACAGGAGGCTTTAAAATTTTCTTCTAGTGTCCTTCGTTTGGGAGAAAAATGCAATGGTACAAGACAGCTTTTCCTTGCCAATATCTCTCTTTTGCAAAGAGCTACGCATTGGAAAATTCAGGGCTATGTCGTGTAGATGATGGCCTAACAGGAGGCTTTAAAATTTTCTTTCTAGTGACCTTCGTTTGGGAGAAAAATGCAAAGGTACAAGACAGCTTTTCCTTGCCAATATCTCTCTTTTGCAAAGAGCTGCGCATTGGAAAATTCAGGGCTATATCGTGTAGATGATGGCCTAACATGAGGCTTTAAAATTTTAATTCTAGTGTCCTTCGTTTGGGAGAAAAATGCAAAGGTACAAGACAGCTTTTCCTTGCCAATATCTCTCTTTTGCAAAGAGCTGCGCATTGGAAAATTCATGGCTATGCCGTGTAGATGATGGTCTAACAGGAGGCTTTAAAAAAATTTTTCTAGTGACCTTCGTTTGGGAGAAAAATGCAATGGTACAAGACAGCTTTTCCTTGCCAATATCTCTCTTTTGCAAAGAGCTGCGCATTGGAAAATTCAGGGCTATGTCGTGTAGATGATGGCCTAACAGGAGGCTTTAACATTTTCTTCTAGTGTCCTTCGTTTGGGAGAAAAATGCAATGGTACAAGACAGCTTTTCCTTGCCAATATCTCTCTTTTGCAAAGAGCTACGCATTGGAAAATTCAGGGCTATGTCGTGTAGATGATGGCCTAACAGGAGGCTTTAAAATTTTCTTTCTAGTGACCTTCGTTTGGGAGAAAAATGCAAAGGTACAAGACAGCTTTTCCTTGCCAATATCTCTCTTTTGCAAAGAGCTGCGCATTGGAAAATTCAGGGCTATGTCGTGTAGATGATGGCCTAACAGGGGGCTTTAAAATTTTCTTTCTAGTGTCCTTCGTTTGGGAGAAAAATGCAATGGTACAAGACAGCTTTTCCTTGCCAATATCTCTCTTTTGCAAAGAGCTGCGCATTGGAAAAATCAGGGCTATTTTGTGTAGATGATGGCCTAACAGGAGGCTTTAAAATTTTCTTTCTAGTGTCCTTCGTTTGGGAGAAAAATGCAAAGGTACAAGACAGCTTTTCCTTGCCAATATCTCTCTTTTGCAAAGAGCTGCGCATTGGAAAATTCAGGGCTATGTCGTGTAGATGATGGCCTAACAGGGGGTTTTAAAATTTTCTTTCTAGTGTCCTTCGTTTGGGAGAAAAATGCAAAGGTACAAGACAGCTTTTCCTTGCCAATATCTCTCTTTTGCAAAGAGCTGCGCATTGGAAAATTCAGGGCTATGTCGTGTAGATGATGGCCTAACAGGAGGCTTTAAAATTTTCTTCTAGTGTCCTTCGTTTGGGAGAAAAATGCAATGGTACAAGACAGCTTTTAATTGCCAATATCTCTCTTTTGCAAAGAGCTACGCATTGGAAAATTCAGGGCTATGTCGTGTAGATGATGGCCTAACAGGAGGCTTTAAAATTTTCTTTCTAGTGACCTTCGTTTGGGAGAAAAATGCAAAGGTACAAGACAGCTTTTCCTTGCCAATATCTCTCTTTTGCAAAGAGCTGCGCATTGGAAAATTCAGGGCTATGTCGTGTAGATGATGGCTTAACTGGAGGCTTTAAAATTTTCTTTCTAGTGACCTTCGTTTGGGAGAAAAATGCAAAGGTACAAGACAGCTTTTCCTTGCCAATATCTCTCTTTTGCAAAGAGCTGCGCATTGGAAAATTCAGGGCTATATCGTGTAGATGATGGTCTAACATGAGGCTTTAAAATTTTAATTCTAGTGTCCTTCGTTTGGGAGAAAAATGCAAAGGTACAAGACAGCTTTTCCTTGCCAATATCTCTCTTTTGCAAAGAGCTGCGCATTGGAAAATTCATGGCTATGCCGTGTAGATGATGGTCTAACAGGAGGCTTTAAAATTTTCTTTCTAGTGTCCTTCGTTTGGGAGAAAAATGCAAAGGTACAAGACAGCTTTTCCTTGCCAATATCTCTCTTTTGCAAAGAGCTACGCTTTGGAAAATTCAGGGCTATGTCGTGTAGATGATGGCCTAACAGGAGGCTTTAAAATTTTCTTTCTAGTGACCTTCGTTTGGGAGAAAAATGCAATGGTACAAGACAGCTTTTCCTTGCCAATATCTCTCTTTTGCAAAGAGCTACGCATTGGAAAATTCAGGGCTATGTCGTGTAGATGATGGCCTAACAGGAGGCTTTAAAATGTTCTTTCTAGTGACCTTCGTTTGGGAGAAAAATGCAATGGTACAAGACAGCTTTTCCTTGCCAATATCTCTCTTTTGCAAAGAGCTGCGCATTGGAAAATTCAGGGCTATGTCGTGTAGATGATGGCCTAACAGGAGGCTTTAAAATTTTCTTTCTATTGTCCATCGTTTGGGAGAAAAATGCAATGGTACAAGACAGCTTTTCCTTGCCAATATCTCTCTTTTGCAAAGAGCTGCGCATTGGAAAATTCAGGGCTATTTCGTGTAGATGATGGCCTAACAGGAGGCTTTAAAATTTTCTTTCTAGTGTCCTTCGTTTGGGAGAAAAATGCAAAGGTACAAGACAGCTTTTCCTTGCCAATATCTCTCTTTTGCAAAGAGCTGCGCATTGGAAAATTCAGGGCTATGTCGTGTAGATGATGGCCTAACAGGAGGCTTTAAAATTTTCTTTCTAGTGTCCTTCGTTTGGGAGAAAAATGCAATGGTACAAGACAGCTTTTCCTTGCCAATATCTCTCTTTTGCAAAGAGCTACGCATTGGAAAATTCAGGGCTATGTCGTGTAGATGATGGCCTAACAGGAGGCTTTAAAATTTTAATTCTAGTGTCCTTCGTTTGGGAGAAAAATGCAAAGGTACAAGACAGCTTTTCCTTGCCAATATCTCTCTTTTGCAAAGAGCTGCGCATTGGAAAATTCAGGGCTATGTCGTGTAGATGATGGCCTAACAGGAGGCTTTAAAATTTTCTTCTAGTGTCCTTCGTTTGGGAGAAAAATGCAATGGTACAAGACAGCTTTTCCTTGCCAATATCTCTCTTTTGCAAAGAGCTGGGCTTTGGAAAATTCAGGGCTATGTCGTGTAGATGATGGCCTAACAGGAGGCTTTAAAATTTTCTTTCTAGTGACCTTCGTTTGGGAGAAAAATGCAAAGGTACAAGACAGCTTTTCCTTGCCAATATCTCTCTTTTGCAAAGAGCTGCGCATTGGAAAATTCATGGCTATGCCGTGTAGATGATGGTCTAACAGGAGGCTTTAAAATTTTCTTTCTAGTGTCCTTCGTTTGGGAGAAAAATGCAATGGTACAAGACAGCTTTTCCTTGCCAATATCTCTCTTTTGCAAAGAGCTACGCATTGGAAAATTCAGGGGTATGTCGTGTAGATGATGGCCTAACAGGAGGCTTTAAAATTTTCTTTCTAGTGACCTTCGTTTGGGAGAAAAATGCAAAGGTACAAGACAGCTTTTCCTTGCCAATATCTCTCTTTTGCAAAGAGCTGCGCATTGGAAAATTCATGGCTATGTCGTGTAGATGATGGCCTAACAGGAGGCTTTAAAATTTTCTTTCTAGTGTCCTTCGTTTGGGAGAAAAATGCAATGGTACAAGACAGCTTTTCCTTGCCAATATCTCTCTTTTGCAAAGAGCTGCGCATTGGAAAATTCAGGGCTATGTCGTGTAGATGATGGCCTAACAGGAGGCTTTAAAATTTTCTTTCTAGTGTCCTTCGTTTGGGAGAAAAATGCAAAGGTACAAGACAGCTTTTCCTTGCCAATATCTCTCTTTTGCAAAGAGCTGCGCATTGGAAAATTCAGGGCTATGTCGTGTAGATGATGGCCTAACAGGAGGCTTTAAAATTTTCTTTCTAGTGTCCTTCGTTTGGGAGAAATATGCAATGGTACAAGACAGCTTTTCCTTGCCAATATCTCTCTTTTGCAAAGAGCTACGCATTGGAAAATTCAGGGCTATGTCGTGTAGATGATGGCCTAACAGGAGGCTTTAAAATTTTCTTTCTAGTGTCCTTCGTTTGGGAGAAAAATGCAATGGTACAAGACAGCTTTTCCTTGCCAATATCTCTTTTGCAAAGAGCTACGCATTGGAAAATTCAGGGCTATGTCGTGTAGATGATGGCCTAACAGGAGGCTTTAAAATTTTCTTTCTAGTGTCCTTCGTTTGGGAGAAAAATGCAATGGTACAAGACAGCTTTTCCTTGCCAATATCTCTCTTTTGCAAAGAGCTGCGCATTGGAAAATTCAGGGCTATTTCGTGTAGATGATGGCCTAACAGGAGGCTTTAAAATTTTCTTTCTAGTGTCCTTCGTTTGGGAGAAAAATGCAAAGGTACAAGACAGCTTTTCCTTGCCAATATCTCTCTTTTGCAAAGAGCTACGCATTGGAAAATTCCGGGCTATGTCGTGTAGATGATGGCCTAACAGGAAGCTTTAAAATTTTCTTTCTAGTGACCTTCGTTTGGGAGAAAAATGCAATGGTACAAGACAGCTTTTCCTTGCCAATATCTCTCTTTTGCAAAGAGCTACGCATTGGAAAATTCAGGGCTATGTCGTGTAGATGATGGCCTAACAGGAGGCTTTAAAATTTTCTTTCTAGTGACCTTCGTTTGGGAGAAAAATGCAATGGTACAAGACAGCTTTTCCTTGCCAATATCTCTCTTTTGCAAAGAGCTGCGCATTGGAAAATTCAGGGCTATGTCGTGTAGATGATGGCCTAACAGGAGGCTTTAAAATGTTAATTCTAGTGTCCTTCGTTTGGGAGAAATATGCAATGGTACAAGACAGCTTTACCTTGCCAATATCTCTCTTTTGCAAAGAGCTACGCATTGGAAAATTCAGGGCTATGTCGTGTAGATGATGGCCTAACAGGAGGCTTTAAAATTTTCTTTCTAGTGTCCTTCGTTTGGGAGAAAAATGCAATGGTACAAGACAGCTTTTCCTTGCCAATATCTCTCTTTTGCAAAGAGCTGCGCATTGGAAAATTCATGGCTATGTCGTGTAGATGATGGCCTAACAGGAGGCTTTAAAATTTTCTTTCTAGTGTCCTTCGTTTGGGAGAAAAATGCAAAGGTACAAGACAGCTTTTCCTTGCCAATATCTCTCTTTTGCAAAGAGCTACGCATTGGAAAATTCCGGGCTATGTCGTGTAGATGATGGCCTAACAGGAGGCTTTAAAATTTTCTTTCTAGTGACCTTCGTTTGGGAGAAAAATGCAATGGTACAAGACAGCTTTTCCTTGCCAATATCTCTCTTTTGCAAAGAGCTACGCATTGGAAAATTCAGGGCTATATCGTGTAGATGATGGCCTAACAGGAGGCTTTAAAATTTTCTTTCTAGTGACCTTCGTTTGGGAGAAAAATGCAATGGTACAAGACAGCTTTTCCTTGCCAATATCTCTCTTTTGCAAAGAGCTGCGCATTGGAAAATTCATGGCTATGTCGTGTAGATGATGGCCTAACAGGAGGCTTTAAAATTTTCTTTCTAGTGTCCTTCGTTTGGGAGAAAAATGCAAAGGTACAAGACAGCTTTTCCTTGCCAATATCTCTCTTTTGCAAAGAGCTACGCATTGGAAAATTCAGGGCTATTTCGTGTAGATGATGGCCTAACAGGAGGCTTTAAAATTTTCTTTCTAGTGTCCTTCGTTTGGGAGAAAAATGCAAAGGTACAAGACAGCTTTTCCTTGCCAATATCTCTCTTTTGCAAAGAGCTGCGCATTGGAAAATTCAGGGCTATGTCGTGTAGATGATGGCCTAACAGGAGGCTTTAAAATTTTCTTTCTAGTGTCCTTCGTTTGGGAGAAAAATGCAATGGTACAAGACAGCTTTTCCTTGCCAATATCTCTCTTTTGCAAAGAGCTGCGCATTGGAAAATTCAGGGCTATTTCGTGTAGATGATGGCCTAACAGGAGGCTTTAAAATTTTCTTTCTAGTGTCCTTCGTTTGGGAGAAAAATGCAAAGGTACAAGACAGCTTTTCCTTGCCAATATCTCTCTTTTGCAAAGAGCTGCGCATTGGAAAATTCAGGGCTATGTCGTGTAGATGATGGCCTAACAGGAGGCTTTAAAATTTTCTTTCTAGTGTCCTTCGTTTGGGAGAAAAATGCAATGGTACAAGACAGCTTTTCCTTGCCAATATCTCTCTTTTGCAAAGAGCTACGCATTGGAAAATTCAGGGCTATGTCGTGTAGATGATGGCCTAACAGGAGGCTTTAAAATTTTAATTCTAGTGTCCTTCGTTTGGGAGAAAAATGCAAAGGTACAAGACAGCTTTTCCTTGCCAATATCTCTCTTTTGCAAAGAGCTGCGCATTGGAAAATTCAGGGCTATGTCGTGTAGATGATGGCCTAACAGGAGGCTTTAAAATTTTCTTCTAGTGTCCTTCGTTTGGGAGAAAAATGCAATGGTACAAGACAGCTTTTCCTTGCCAATATCTCTCTTTTGCAAAGAGCTGGGCTTTGGAAAATTCAGGGCTATGTCGTGTAGATGATGGCCTAACAGGAGGCTTTAAAATTTTCTTTCTAGTGACCTTCGTTTGGGAGAAAAATGCAAAGGTACAAGACAGCTTTTCCTTGCCAATATCTCTCTTTTGCAAAGAGCTGCGCATTGGAAAATTCATGGCTATGCCGTGTAGATGATGGTCTAACAGGAGGCTTTAAAATTTTCTTTCTAGTGTCCTTCGTTTGGGAGAAAAATGCAATGGTACAAGACAGCTTTTCCTTGCCAATATCTCTCTTTTGCAAAGAGCTACGCATTGGAAAATTCAGGGCTATGTCGTGTAGATGATGGCCTAACAGGAGGCTTTAAAATTTTCTTTCTAGTGACCTTCGTTTGGGAGAAAAATGCAAAGGTACAAGACAGCTTTTCCTTGCCAATATCTCTCTTTTGCAAAGAGCTGCGCATTGGAAAATTCATGGCTATGTCGTGTAGATGATGGCCTAACAGGAGGCTTTAAAATTTTCTTTCTAGTGTCCTTCGTTTGGGAGAAAAATGCAATGGTACAAGACAGCTTTTCCTTGCCAATATCTCTCTTTTGCAAAGAGCTGCGCATTGGAAAATTCAGGGCTATGTCGTGTAGATGATGGCCTAACAGGAGGCTTTAAAATTTTCTTTCTAGTGTCCTTCGTTTGGGAGAAAAATGCAAAGGTACAAGACAGCTTTTCCTTGCCAATATCTCTCTTTTGCAAAGAGCTGCGCATTGGAAAATTCAGGGCTATGTCGTGTAGATGATGGCCTAACAGGAGGCTTTAAAATTTTCTTTCTAGTGTCCTTCGTTTGGGAGAAATATGCAATGGTACAAGACAGCTTTTCCTTGCCAATATCTCTCTTTTGCAAAGAGCTACGCATTGGAAAATTCAGGGCTATGTCGTGTAGATGATGGCCTAACAGGAGGCTTTAAAATTTTCTTTCTAGTGTCCTTCGTTTGGGAGAAAAATGCAATGGTACAAGACAGCTTTTCCTTGCCAATATCTCTTTTGCAAAGAGCTACGCATTGGAAAATTCAGGGCTATGTCGTGTAGATGATGGCCTAACAGGAGGCTTTAAAATTTTCTTTCTAGTGTCCTTCGTTTGGGAGAAAAATGCAATGGTACAAGACAGCTTTTCCTTGCCAATATCTCTCTTTTGCAAAGAGCTGCGCATTGGAAAATTCAGGGCTATTTCGTGTAGATGATGGCCTAACAGGAGGCTTTAAAATTTTCTTTCTAGTGTCCTTCGTTTGGGAGAAAAATGCAAAGGTACAAGACAGCTTTTCCTTGCCAATATCTCTCTTTTGCAAAGAGCTACGCATTGGAAAATTCCGGGCTATGTCGTGTAGATGATGGCCTAACAGGAAGCTTTAAAATTTTCTTTCTAGTGACCTTCGTTTGGGAGAAAAATGCAATGGTACAAGACAGCTTTTCCTTGCCAATATCTCTCTTTTGCAAAGAGCTACGCATTGGAAAATTCAGGGCTATGTCGTGTAGATGATGGCCTAACAG
Organism: Pseudophryne corroboree; assembly: GCF_028390025.1. Taxonomy (NCBI): domain Eukaryota; kingdom Metazoa; phylum Chordata; class Amphibia; order Anura; family Myobatrachidae; genus Pseudophryne; species Pseudophryne corroboree. Next base: position 230,577 of record NW_026970407.1, on the reverse strand, counting down.
GAGGCTTTAAAATTTTCTTTCTAGTGACCTTCGTTTGGGAGAAAAATGCAATGGTACAAGACAGCTTTTCCTTGCCAATATCTCTCTTTTGCAAAGAGCTGCGCATTGGAAAATTCAGGGCTATGTCGTGTAGATGATGGCCTAACAGGAGGCTTTAAAATGTTAATTCTAGTGTCCTTCGTTTGGGAGAAATATGCAATGGTACAAGACAGCTTTACCTTGCCAATATCTCTCTTTTGCAAAGAGCTACGCATTGGAAAATTCAGGGCTATGTCGTGTAGATGATGGCCTAACAGGAGGCTTTAAAATTTTCTTTCTAGTGTCCTTCGTTTGGGAGAAAAATGCAATGGTACAAGACAGCTTTTCCTTGCCAATATCTCTCTTTTGCAAAGAGCTACGCATTGGAAAATTCAGGGCTATTTCGTGTAGATGATGGCCTAACAGGAGGCTTTAAAATTTTCTTTCTAGTGTCCTTCGTTTGGGAGAAAAATGCAAAGGTACAAGACAGCTTTTCCTTGCCAATATCTCTCTTTTGCAAAGAGCTGCGCATTGGAAAATTCAGGGCTATGTCGTGTAGATGATGGCCTAACAGGAGGCTTTAAAATTTTCTTTCTAGTGTCCTTCGTTTGGGAGAAAAATGCAATGGTACAAGACAGCTTTTCCTTGCCAATATCTCTCTTTTGCAAAGAGCTACGCATTGGAAAATTCAGGGCTATGTCGTGTAGATGATGGCCTAACAGGAGGCTTTAAAATTTTAATTCTAGTGTCCTTCGTTTGGGAGAAAAATGCAAAGGTACAAGACAGCTTTTCCTTGCCAATATCTCTCTTTTGCAAAGAGCTACGCATTGGAAAATTCAGGGCTATGTCGTGTAGATGATGGTCTGACAGGAGGCTTTAAAATTTTCTTTCTAGTGTCCTTCGTTTGGGAGAAAAATGCAAAGGTACAAGACAGCTTTCCCTTGCCAATATCTCTCTTTTGCAAAGAGCTGCGCATTGGAAAATTCATGGCTATGTCGTGTAGATGATGGCCTAACAGGAGGCTTTAAAATTTTCTTTCTAGTGTCCTTCGTTTGGGAGAAAAATGCAAAGGTACAAGACAGCTTTTCCTTGCCAATATCTCTCTTTTGCAAAGAGCTACGCATTGGAAAATTCCGGGCTATGTCGTGTAGATGATGGCCTAACAGGAGGCTTTAAAATTTTCTTTCTAGTGACCTTCGTTTGGGAGAAAAATGCAATGGTACAAGACAGCTTTTCCTTGCCAATATCTCTCTTTTGCAAAGAGCTACGCATTGGAAAATTCAGGGCTATATCGTGTAGATGATGGCCTAACAGGAGGCTTTAAAATTTTCTTTCTAGTGACCTTCGTTTGGGAGAAAAATGCAATGGTACAAGACAGCTTTTCCTTGCCAATATCTCTCTTTTGCAAAGAGCTGCGCATTGGAAAATTCATGGCTATGTCGTGTAGATGATGGCCTAACAGGAGGCTTTAAAATTTTCTTTCTAGTGTCCTTCGTTTGGGAGAAAAATGCAAAGGTACAAGACAGCTTTTCCTTGCCAATATCTCTCTTTTGCAAAGAGCTACGCATTGGAAAATTCAGGGCTATTTCGTGTAGATGATGGCCTAACAGGAGGCTTTAAAATTTTCTTTCTAGTGTCCTTCGTTTGGGAGAAAAATGCAAAGGTACAAGACAGCTTTTCCTTGCCAATATCTCTCTTTTGCAAAGAGCTGCGCATTGGAAAATTCAGGGCTATGTCGTGTAGATGATGGCCTAACAGGAGGCTTTAAAATTTTCTTTCTAGTGTCCTTCGTTTGGGAGAAAAATGCAATGGTACAAGACAGCTTTTCCTTGCCAATATCTCTCTTTTGCAAAGAGCTGCGCATTGGAAAATTCAGGGCTATGTCGTGTAGATGATGGCCTAACAGGAGGCTTTAAAATGTTAATTCTAGTGTCCTTCGTTTGGGAGAAATATGCAATGGTACAAGACAGCTTTACCTTGCCAATATCTCTCTTTTGCAAAGAGCTACGCATTGGAAAATTCAGGGCTATGTCGTGTAGATGATGGCCTAACAGGAGGCTTTAAAATTTTCTTTCTAGTGTCCTTCGTTTGGGAGAAAAATGCAATGGTACAAGACAGCTTTTCCTTGCCAATATCTCTCTTTTGCAAAGAGCTACGCATTGGAAAATTCAGGGCTATTTCGTGTAGATGATGGCCTAACAGGAGGCTTTAAAATTTTCTTTCTAGTGTCCTTCGTTTGGGAGAAAAATGCAAAGGTACAAGACAGCTTTTCCTTGCCAATATCTCTCTTTTGCAAAGAGCTGCGCATTGGAAAATTCAGGGCTATGTCGTGTAGATGATGGCCTAACAGGAGGCTTTAAAATTTTCTTTCTAGTGTCCTTCGTTTGGGAGAAAAATGCAATGGTACAAGACAGCTTTTCCTTGCCAATATCTCTCTTTTGCAAAGAGCTACGCATTGGAAAATTCAGGGCTATGTCGTGTAGATGATGGCCTAACAGGAGGCTTTAAAATTTTAATTCTAGTGTCCTTCGTTTGGGAGAAAAATGCAAAGGTACAAGTTAGCTTTTCCTTGCCAATATCTCTCTTTTGCAAAGAGCTACGCATTGGAAAATTCAGGGCTATGTCGTGTAGATGATGGTCTAACAGGAGGCTTTAAAATTTTCTTTCTAGTGTCCTTCGTTTGGGAGAAAAATGCAAAGGTACAAGACAGCTTTCCCTTGCCAATATCTCTCTTTTGCAAAGAGCTGCGCATTGGAAAATTCATGGCTATGTCGTGTAGATGATGGCCTAACAGGAGGCTTTAAAATTTTCTTTCTAGTGTCCTTCGTTTGGGAGAAAAATGCAAAGGTACAAGACAGCTTTTCCTTGCCAATATCTCTCTTTTGCAAAGAGCTACGCATTGGAAAATTCCGGGCTATGTCGTGTAGATGATGGCCTAACAGGAGGCTTTAAAATTTTCTTTCTAGTGACCTTCGTTTGGGAGAAAAATGCAATGGTACAAGACAGCTTTTCCTTGCCAATATCTCTCTTTTGCAAAGAGCTACGCATTGGAAAATTCAGGGCTATATCGTGTAGATGATGGCCTAACAGGAGGCTTTAAAATTTTCTTTCTAGTGACCTTCGTTTGGGAGAAAAATGCAATGGTACAAGACAGCTTTTCCTTGCCAATATCTCTCTTTTGCAAAGAGCTGCGCATTGGAAAATTCATGGCTATGTCGTGTAGATGATGGCCTAACAGGAGGCTTTAAAATTTTCTTTCTAGTGTCCTTCGTTTGGGAGAAAAATGCAAAGGTACAAGACAGCTTTTCCTTGCCAATATCTCTCTTTTGCAAAGAGCTACGCATTGGAAAATTCAGGGCTATTTCGTGTAGATGATGGCCTAACAGGAGGCTTTAAAATTTTCTTTCTAGTGTCCTTCGTTTGGGAGAAAAATGCAAAGGTACAAGACAGCTTTTCCTTGCCAATATCTCTCTTTTGCAAAGAGCTGCGCATTGGAAAATTCAGGGCTATGTCGTGTAGATGATGGCCTAACAGGAGGCTTTAAAATTTTCTTTCTAGTGTCCTTCGTTTGGGAGAAAAATGCAATGGTACAAGACAGCTTTTCCTTGCCAATATCTCTCTTTTGCAAAGAGCTACGCATTGGAAAATTCAGGGCTATGTCGTGTAGATGATGGCCTAACAGGAGGCTTTAAAATTTTAATTCTAGTGTCCTTCGTTTGGGAGAAAAATGCAAAGGTACAAGACAGCTTTTCCTTGCCAATATCTCTCTTTTGCAAAGAGCTGCGCATTGGAAAATTCAGGGCTATGTCGTGTAGATGATGGCCTAACAGGATGCTTTAAAATTTTCTTCTAGTGTCCTTCGTTTGGGAGAAAAATGCAAAGGTACAAGTTAGATTTTCCTTGCCAATATCTCTCTTTTGCAAAGAGCTACGCATTGGAAAATTCAGGGCTATGTCGTGTAGATGATGGTCTAACAGGAGGCTTTAAAATTTTCTTTCTAGTGTCCTTCGTTTGGGAGAAAAATGCAATGGTACAAGACAGCTTTCCCTTGCCAATATCTCTCTTTTGCAAAGAGCTGCGCATTGGAAAATTCATGGCTATGTCGTGTAGATGATGGCCTAACAGGAGGCTTTAAAATTTTCTTTCTAGTGTCCTTCGTTTGGGAGAAAAATGCAAAGGTACAAGACAGCTTTTCCTTGCCAATATCTCTCTTTTGCAAAGAGCTACGCATTGGAAAATTCCGGGCTATGTCGTGTAGATGATGGCCTAACAGGAGGCTTTAAAATTTTCTTTCTAGTGACCTTCGTTTGGGAGAAAAATGCAATGGTACAAGACAGCTTTTCCTTGCCAATATCTCTCTTTTGCAAAGAGCTACGCATTGGAAAATTCAGGGCTATGTCGTGTAGATGATGGCCTAACAGGAGGCTTTAAAATTTTCTATCTAGTGACCTTCGTTTGGGAGAAAAATGCAATGGTACAAGACAGCTTTTCCTTGCCAATATCTCTCTTTTGCAAAGAGCTGCGCATTGGAAAATTCAGGGCTATGTCGTGTAGATGATGGCCTAACAGGAGGCTTTAAAATTTTAATTCTAGTGTCCTTCGTTTGGGAGAAATATGCAATGGTACAAGACAGCTTTACCTTGCCAATATCTCTCTTTTGCAAAGAGCTACGCATTGGAAAATTCAGGGCTATGTCGTGTAGATGATGGCCTAACAGGAGGCTTTAAAATTTTCTTTCTAGTGTCCTTCGTTTGGGAGAAAAATGCAATGGTACAAGACAGCTTTTCCTTGCCAATATCTCTCTTTTGCAAAGAGCTACGCATTGGAAAATTCAGGGCTATTTCGTGTAGATGATGGCCTAACAGGAGGCTTTAAAATTTTCTTTCTAGTGTCCTTCGTTTGGGAGAAAAATGCAAAGGTACAAGACAGCTTTTCCTTGCCAATATCTCTCTTTTGCAAAGAGCTGCGCATTGGAAAATTCAGGGCTATGTCGTGTAGATGATGGCCTAACAGGAGGCTTTAAAATTTTCTTTCTAGTGTCCTTCGTTTGGGAGAAAAATGCAATGGTACAAGACAGCTTTTCCTTGCCAATATCTCTCTTTTGCAAAGAGCTACGCATTGGAAAATTCAGGGCTATGTCGTGTAGATGATGGCCTAACAGGAGGCTTTAAAATTTTAATTCTAGTGTCCTTCGTTTGGGAGAAAAATGCAAAGGTACAAGACAGCTTTTCCTTGCCAATATCTCTCTTTTGCAAAGAGCTGCGCATTGGAAAATTCAGGGCTATGTCGTGTAGATGATGGCCTAACAGGAGGCTTTAAAATTTTCTTCTAGTGTCCTTCGTTTGGGAGAAAAATGCAATGGTACAAGACAGCTTTTCCTTGCCAATATCTCTCTTTTGCAAAGAGCTACGCATTGGAAAATTCAGGGCTATGTCGTGTAGATGATGGCCTAACAGGAGGCTTTAAAATTTTCTTTCTAGTGACCTTCCTTTGGGAGAAAAATGCAAAGGTACAAGACAGCTTTTCCTTGCCAATATCTCTCTTTTGCAAAGAGCTGCGCATTGGAAAATTCAGGGCTATGTCGTGTAGATGATGGCCTAACAGGGGGCTTTAAAATTTTCTTTCTAGTGTCCTTCGTTTGGGAGAAAAATGCAATGGTACAAGACAGCTTTTCCTTGCCAATATCTCTCTTTTGCAAAGAGCTGCGCATTGGAGAAATCAGGGCTATTTCGTGTAGATGATGGCCTAACAGGAGGCTTTAAAATTTTCTTTCTAGTGTCCTTCGTTTGGGAGAAAAATGCAAAGGTACAAGACAGCTTTTCCTTGCCAATATCTCTCTTTTGCAAAGAGCTGCGCATTGGAAAATTCAGGGCTATGTCTTGTAGATGATGGCCTAACAGGAGGCTTTAAAATTTTCTTTCTAGTGTCCTTCGTTTGGGAGAAAAATGCAATGGTACAAGACAGCTTTTCCTTGCCAATATCTCTCTTTTGCAAAGAGCTACGCATTGGAAAATTCAGGGCTATGTCGTGTAGATGATGGCCTAACAGGAGGCTTTAAAATTTTCTTTCTAGTGACCTTCGTTTGGGAGAAAAATGCAAAGGTACAATACAGCTTTTCCTTGCCAATATCTCTCTTTTGCAAAGAGCTGCGCATTGGAAAATTCATGGCTATGCCGTGTAGATGTTGGTCTAACAGGAGGCTTTAAAATTTTATTTCTAGTGTCCTTCGTTTGGGAGAAAAATGCAATGGTACAAGACAGCTTTTCCTTGCCAATATCTCTCTTTTGCAAAGAGCTGCGCATTGGAAAATTCAGGGCTATGTCGTGTAGATGATGGTCTAACAGGAGGCTTTAAAATTTTCTTTCTAGTGTCCTTCGTTTGGGAGAAAAATGCAATGGTACAAGACAGCTTTTCCTTGCCAATATCTCTCTTTTGCAAAGAGCTGCGCATTGGAAAATTCAGGGCTATGTCGTGTAGATGATGGCCTAACAGGAGGCTTTAAAATTTTCTTTCTAGTGTCCTTCGTTTGGGAGAAAAATGCAATGGTACAAGACAGCTTTTCCTTGCCAATATCTCTCTTTTGCAAAGAGCTGCGCATTGGAAAATTCATGGCTATGCCGTGTAGATGATGGTCTAACAGGAGGCTTTAAAATTTTCTTTCTAGTGTCCTTCGTTTGGGAGAAAAATGCAATGGTACAAGACAGCTTTTCCTTGCCAATATCTCTCTTTTGCAAAGAGCTGCGCATTGGAAAATTCAGGGCTATGTCGTGTAGATGATGGCCTAACAGGAGGCTTTAAAATTTTCTTTCTAGTGTCCTTCGTTTGGGAGAAAAATGCAAAGGTACAAGACAGCTTTTCCTTGCCAATATCTCTCTTTTGCAAAGAGCTACGCTTTGGAAAATTCAGGGCTATGTCGTGTAGATGATAGCCTAACAGGAGGCTTTAAAATTTTCTTTCTAGTGACCTTCGTTTGGGAGAAAAATGCAAAGGTACAAGACAGCTTTTCCTTGCCAATATCTCTCTTTTGCAAAGAGCTGCGCATTGGAAAATTCAGGGCTATGTCGTGTAGATGATGGCCTAACAGGAGGCTTTAAAATTTTAATTCTAGTGTCCTTCGTTTGGGAGAAAAATGCAAAGGTACAAGACAGCTTTTCCTTGCCAATATCTCTCTTTTGCAAAGAGCTGCGCATTGGAAAATTCAGGGCTATGTCGTGTAGATGATGGCCTAACAGGAGGATTTAAAATTTTCTTTCTAGTGTCCTTCGTTTGGGAGAAAAATGCAATGGTACAAGACAGCTTTTCCTTGCCAATATCTCTCTTTTGCAAAGAGCTGCGCATTGGAAAATTCAGGGCTATGTCGTGTAGATGATGGCCTAACAGGAGGCTTTAAAATTTTCTTTCTAGTGACCTTCGTTTGGGAGAAAAATGCAAAGGTACAAGACAGCTTTTCCTTGCCAATATCTCTCTTTTGCAAAGAGCTGCGCATTGAAAAATTCATGGCTATGCCGTGTAGATGTTGGTCTAACAGGAGGCTTTAAAATTTTATTTCTAGTGTCCTTCGTTTGGGAGAAAAATGCAATGGTAAAAAGACAGCTTTTCCTTGCCAATATCTCTCTTTTGCAAAGAGCTGCGCATTGGAAAATTCAGGGCTATGTCGTGTAGATGATGGCCTAACAGGAGGCTTTAAAATTTTATTTCTAGTGTCCTTCGTTTGGGAAAAAAATGCAATGGTACAAGACAGCTTTTCCTTGCCAATATCTCTCTTTTGCAAAGAGCTGCGCATTGGAAAATTCAGGGCTATGTCGTGTAGATGATGGTCTAACAGGAGGCTTTAAAATTTTCTTTCTAGTGTCCTTCGTTTGGGAGAAAAATGCAATGGTACAAGACAGCTTTTCCTTGCCAATATCTCTCTTTTGCAAAGAGCTGCGCATTGGAAAATTCAGGGCTATGTCGTGTAGATGATGGCCTAACAGAAGGCTTTAAAATTTTCTTTCTAGTGTCCTTCGTTTGGGAGAAAAATGCAAAGGTATAAGACAGCTTTTCCTTGCCAATATCTCTCGTTTGCAAAGAGCTGCGCATTGGAAAATTCAGGGCTATATCGTGTAGATGATGGCCTAACAGGAGGCTTTAAAATTTTAATTCTAGTGTCCTTCGTTTGGGAGAAAAATGCAATGGTACAAGACAGCTTTTCCTTGCCAATATCTCTCTTTTGCAAAGAGCTGCGCATTGGAAAATTCAGGGCTATGTCGTGTAGATGATGGTCTAACAGGAGGCTTTAAAATTTTCTTTCTAGTGTCCTTCGTTTGGGAGAAAAATGCAAAGGTATAAGACAGCTTTTCCTTGCCAATATCTCTCGTTTGCAAAGAGCTGCGCATTGGAAAATTCAGGGCTATATCGTGTAGATGATGGCCTAACAGGAGGCTTTAAAATTTTAATTCTAGTGTCCTTCGTTTGGGAGAAAAATGCAAAGGTACAAGACAGCTTTTCCTTGCCAATATCTCTCTTTTGCAAAGAGCTGCGCATTGGAAAATTCATGGCTATGCCGTGTAGATGATGGTCTAACAGGAGGCTTTAAAATTTTCTTTCTAGTGTCCTTCGTTTGGGAGAAAAATGCAATGGTACAAGACAGCTTTTCCTTGCCAATATCTCTCTTTTGCAAAGAGCTGCGCATTGGAAAATTCAGGGCTATGTCGTGTAGATGATGGCCTAACAGGAGGCTTTAAAATTTTCTTTCTAGTGTCCTTCGTTTGGGAGAAAAATGCAATGGTACAAGACAGCTTTTCCTTGCCAATATCTCTCTTTTGCAAAGAGCTGCGCATTGGAAAATTCATGGCTATGCCGTGTAGATGATGGTCTAACAGGAGGCTTTAAAATTTTCTTTCTAGTGTCCTTCGTTTGGGAGAAAAATGCAATGGTACAAGACAGCTTTTCCTTGCCAATATCTCTCTTTTGCAAAGAGCTGCGCATTGGAAAATTCAGGGCTATGTCGTGTAGATGATGGCCTAACAGGAGGCTTTAAAATTTTCTTTCTAGTGTCCTTCGTTTGGGAGAAAAATGCAAAGGTACAAGACAGCTTTTCCTTGCCAATATCTCTCTTTTGCAAAGAGCTACGCATTGGAAAATTCAGGACTATGTCGTGTAGATGATAGCCTAACAGGAGGCTTTAAAATTTTCTTTCTAGTGACCTTCGTTTGGGAGAAAAATGCAAAGGTACAAGACAGCTTTTCCTTGCCAATATCTCTCTTTTGCAAAGAGCTGCGCATTGGAAAATTCAGGGCTATGTCGTGTAGATGATGGCCTAACAGGAGGCTTTAAAATTTTAATTCTAGTGTCCTTCGTTTGGGAGAAAAATGCAAAGGTACAAGACAGCTTTTCCTTGCCAATATCTCTCTTTTGCAAAGAGCTGCGCATTGGAAAATTCAGGGCTATGTCGTGTAGATGATGGCCTAACAGGAGGCTTTAAAATTTTCTTTCTAGTGTCCTTCGTTTGGGAGAAAAATGCAATGGTACAAGACAGCTTTTCCTTGCCAATATCTCTCTTTTGCAAAGAGCTGCGCATTGGAAAATTCAGGGCTATGTCGTGTAGATGATGGCCTAACAGGAGGCTTTAAAATTTTATTTCTAGTGTCCTTCGTTTGGGAAAAAAATGCAATGGTACAAGACAGCTTTTCCTTGCCAATATCTCTCTTTTGCAAAGAGCTGCGCATTGGAAAATTCAGGGCTATGTCGTGTAGATGATGGTCTAACAGGAGGCTTTAAAATTTTCTTTCTAGTGTCCTTCGTTTGGGAGAAAAATGCAATGGTACAAGACAGCTTTTCCTTGCCAATATCTCTCTTTTGCAAAGAGCTGCGCATTGGAAAATTCAGGGCTATGTCGTGTAGATGATGGCCTAACAGAAGGCTTTAAAATTTTCTTTCTAGTGTCCTTCGTTTGGGAGAAAAATGCAAAGGTATAAGACAGCTTTTCCTTGCCAATATCTCTCGTTTGCAAAGAGCTGCGCATTGGAAAATTCAGGGCTATATCGTGTAGATGATGGCCTAACAGGAGGCTTTAAAATTTTAATTCTAGTGTCCTTCGTTTGGGAGAAAAATGCAATGGTACAAGACAGCTTTTCCTTGCCAATATCTCTCTTTTGCAAAGAGCTGCGCATTGGAAAATTCAGGGCTATGTCGTGTAGATGATGGTCTAACAGGAGGCTTTAAAATTTTCTTTCTAGTGTCCTTCGTTTGGGAGAAAAATGCAATGGTACAATACAGCTTTTCCTTGCCAATATCTCTATTTTGCAAAGAGCTGCGCATTGGAAAATTCAGGGCTATGTCGTGTAGATGATGGCCTAACAGGAGGCTTTAAAATTTTCTTTCTAGTGTCCTTCGTTTGGGAGAAAAATGCAAAGGTATAAGACAGCTTTTCCTTGCCAATATCTCTCGTTTGCAAAGAGCTGCGCATTGGAAAATTCAGGGCTATATCGTGTAGATGATGGCCTAACAGGAGGCTTTAAAATTTTAATTCTAGTGTCCTTCGTTTGGGAGAAAAATGCAATGGTACAAGACAGCTTTTCCTTGCCAATATCTCTATTTTGCAAAGAGCTGCGCATTGGAAAATTCAGGGCTATGTCGTGTAGATGATGGCCTAACAGGAGGCTTTAAAATTTTCTTTCTAGTGTCCTTCGTTTGGGAGAAAAATGCAAAGGTACAAGACAGCTTTTCCTTGCCAATATCTCTCTTTTGCAAAGAGCTACGCATTGGAAAATTCAGGACTATGTCGTGTAGATGATAGCCTAACAGGAGGCTTTAAAATTTTCTTTCTAGTGACCTTCGTTTGGGAGAAAAATGCAAAGGTACAAGACAGCTTTTCCTTGCCAATATCTCTCTTTTGCAAAGAGCTGCGCATTGGAAAATTCAGGGCTATGTCGTGTAGATGATGGCCTAACAGGAGGCTTTAAAATTTTAATTCTAGTGTCCTTCGTTTGGGAGAAAAATGCAAAGGTACAAGACAGCTTTTCCTTGCCAATATCTCTCTTTTGCAAAGAGCTGCGCATTGGAAAATTCAGGGCTATGTCGTGTAGATGATGGCCTAACAGGAGGCTTTAAAATTTTCTTTCTAGTGTCCTTCGTTTGGGAGAAAAATGCAATGGTACAAGACAGCTTTTCCTTGCCAATATCTCTCTTTTGCAAAGAGCTGCGCATTGGAAAATTCAGGGCTATGTCGTGTAGATGATGGCCTAACAGTAGGCTTTAAAATTTTATTTCTAGTGTCCTTCGTTTGGGAAAAAAATGCAATGGTACAAGACAGCTTTTCCTTGCCAATATCTCTCTTTTGCAAAGAGCTGCGCATTGGAAAATTCAGGGCTATGTCGTGTAGATGATGGTCTAACAGGAGGCTTTAAAATTTTCTTTCTAGTGTCCTTCGTTTGGGAGAAAAATGCAATGGTACAAGACAGCTTTTCCTTGCCAATATCTCTCTTTTGCAAAGAGCTGCGCATTGGAAAATTCAGGGCTATGTCGTGTAGATGATGGCCTAACAGAAGGCTTTAAAATTTTCTTTCTAGTGTCCTTCGTTTGGGAGAAAAATGCAAAGGTATAAGACAGCTTTTCCTTGCCAATATCTCTCGTTTGCAAAGAGCTGCGCATTGGAAAATTCAGGGCTATATCGTGTAGATGATGGCCTAACAGGAGGCTTTAAAATTTTAATTCTAGTGTCCTTCGTTTGGGAGAAAAATGCAATGGTACAAGACAGCTTTTCCTTGCCAATATCTCTCTTTTGCAAAGAGCTGCGCATTGGAAAATTCAGGGCTATGTCGTGTAGATGATGGTCTAACAGGAGGCTTTAAAATTTTCTTTCTAGTGTCCTTCGTTTGGGAGAAAAATGCAATGGTACAATACAGCTTTTCCTTGCCAATATCTCTATTTTGCAAAGAGCTGCGCATTGGAAAATTCAGGGCTATGTCGTGTAGATGATGGCCTAACAGGAGGCTTTAAAATTTTCTTTCTAGTGTCCTTCGTTTGGGAGAAAAATGCAAAGGTATAAGACAGCTTTTCCTTGCCAATATCTCTCGTTTGCAAAGAGCTGCGCATTGGAAAATTCAGGGCTATATCGTGTAGATGATGGCCTAACAGGAGGCTTTAAAATTTTAATTCTAGTGTCCTTCGTTTGGGAGAAAAATGCAATGGTACAAGACAGCTTTTCCTTGCCAATATCTCTCTTTTGCAAAGAGCTGCGCATTGGAAAATTCAGGGCTATGTCGTGTAGATGATGGCCTAACAGGAGGCTTTACAATTTTCTTTCTAGTGTCCTTCGTTTGGGAGAAAAATGCAAAGGTATAAGACAGCTTTTCCTTGCCAATATCTCTCGTTTGCAAAGAGCTGCGCATTGGAAAATTCAGGGCTATATCGTGTAGATGATTGCCTAACAGGAGGCTTTAAAATTTTAATTCTAGTGTCCTTCGTTTGGGAGAAAAATGCAATGGTACAAGACAGCTTTTCCTTGCCAATATCTCTCTTTTGCAAAGAGCTGCGCATTGGAAAATTCAGGGCTATGTCGTGTAGATGATGGTCTAACAGGAGGCTTTAAAATTTTCTTTCTAGTGTCCTTCGTTTGGGAGAAAAATGCAAAGGTATAAGACAGCTTTTCCTTGCCAATATCTCTCGTTTGCAAAGAGCTGCGCATTGGAAAATTCAGGGCTATATCGTGTAGATGATGGCCTAACAGGAGGCTTTAAAATTTTAATTCTAGTGTCCTTCGTTTGGGAGAAAAATGCAAAGGTACAAGACAGCTTTTCCTTGCCAATATCTCTCTTTTGCAAAGAGCTGCGCATTGGAAAATTCATGGCTATGCCGTGTAGATGATGGTCTAACAGGAGGCTTTAAAATTTTCTTTCTAGTGTCCTTCGTTTGGGAGAAAAATGCAATGGTACAAGACAGCTTTTCCTTGCCAATATCTCTCTTTTGCAAAGAGCTGCGCATTGGAAAATTCAGGGCTATGTCGTGTAGATGATGGCCTAACAGGAGGCTTTAAAATTTTATTTCTAGTGTCCTTCGTTTGGGAGAAAAATGCAATGGTACAAGACAGCTTTTCCTTGCCAATATCTCTCTTTTGCAAAGAGTTGCGCATTGGAAAATTCAGGGCTATGTCGTGTAGATGATGGTCTAACAGGAGGCTTTAAAATTTTCTTTCTAATGTCCTTCGTTTGGGAGAAAAATGCAATGGTACAAGACAGCTTTTCCTTGCCAATATCTCTCTTTTGCAAAGAGTTGCGCATTGGAAAATTCAGGGCTATGTCGTGTAGATGATGGCCTAACAGGAGGCTTTAAAATTTTCTTTCTAGTGTCCTTCGTTTGGGAGAAAAATGCAAAGGTATAAGACAGCTTTTCCTTGCCAATATCTCTCGTTTGCAAAGAGCTGCGCATTGGAAAATTCAGGGCTATATCGTGTAGATGATGGCCTAACAGGAGGCTTTAAAATTTTAATTCTAGTGTCCTTCGTTTGGGAGAAAAATGCAATGGTACAAGACAGCTTTTCCTTGCCAATATCTCTCTTTTGCAAAGAGCTGCGCATTGGAAAATTCAGGGCTATGTCGTGTAGATGATGATCTAACAGGAGGCTTTAAAATTTTCTTTCTATTGTCCTTCGTTTGGGAGAAAAATGCAATGGTACAATACAGTTTTCCTTGCCAATATCTCTCTTTTGCAAAGAGCTGCGCATTGGAAAATTCAGGGCTATGTCGTGTAGATGATGGCCTAACAGGAGGCTTTAAAATTTTCTTTCTAGTGTCCTTCGTTTGGGAGAAAAATGCAAAGGTACAAGACAGCTTTTCCATGCCAATATCTCTCTTTTGCAAAGAGCTGCGCATTGGAAAATTCAGGGCTATATCGTGTAGATGATGGCCTAACAGGAGGCTTTAAAATTTTAATTCTAGTGTCCTACGTTTGGGAGAAAAATGCAAAGGTACAAGACAGCTTTTCCTTGCCAATATCTCTCTTTTGCAAAGAGCTGCGCATTGGAAAATTCATGGCTATGCCGTGTAGATGATGGTCTAACAGGAGGCTTTAAAATTTTCTTTCTAGTGTCCTTCGTTTGGGAGAAAAATGCAATGGTACAAGACAGCTTTTCCTTGCCAATATCTCTCTTTTGCAAAGAGCTGCGCATTGGAAAATTCAGGGCTATGTCGTGTAGATGATGGCCTAACAGGAGGCTTTAAAATTTTAATTCTAGTGACCTTCGTTTGGGAGAAAAATGCAAAGGTACAAGACAGCTTTTCCTTGCCAATATCTCTCTTTTGCATAGAGCTGCGCATTGGAAAATTCAGGGCTATGTCGTGTAGATGATGGCCTAACAGGAGTCTTTAAAATTTTAATTCTAGTGTCCTTCGTTTGGGAGAAAAATGCAAAGGTGCAAGACAGCTTTTCCTTGCCAATATCTCTCTTTTGCAAAGAGCTGCGCATTGGAAAATTCATGGCTATGCCGTGTAGATGATGGTCTAACAGGAGGCTTTAAAATTTTCATTCTAGTGTCCTTCGTTTGGGAGAAAAATGCAAAGGTACAAGACAGCTTTTCCTTGCCAATATCTCTCTTTTGCAAAGAGCTGCGCATTGGAAAATTCAGGGCTATGTCGTGTAGATGATGGCCTAACAGGAGGCTTTAAAATTTTCTTTCTAGTGTCCTTCGTTTGGGAGAAAAATGCAAAGGTACAAGACAGCTTTTCCTTGCCAATATCTCTCGTTTGCAAAGAGCTGCGCATTGGAAAATTCAGGGCTATGTCGTGTAGATGATGGCCTAACAGGAGGCTTTAAAATTTTCTTTCTAGTGTCCTTCGTTTGGGAGAAAAATGCAAAGGTACAAGACAGCTTTTCCTTGCCAATATCTCTCTTTTGCAAAGAGCTACGCATTGGAAAATTCAGGGCTATGTCGTGTAGATGATAGCCTAACAGGAGGCTTTAAAATTTTCTTTCTAGTGACCTTCGTTTGGGAGAAAAATGCAAAGGTACAAGACAGCTTTTCCTTGCCAATATCTCTCTTTTGCAAAGAGCTGCGCATTGGAAAATTCATGGCTATGCCGTGTAGATGATGGTCTAACAGGAGGCTTTAAAATTTTCTTTCTAGTGTCCTTCGGTTGGGAGAAAAATGCAATGGTACAAGACAGCTTTTCCTTGCCAATATCTCTCTTTTGCAAAGAGCTGCGCATTGGAAAATTCAGGGCTATGTCGTGTAGATGATGGCCTAACAGGAGGCTTTAAAATTGTAATTCTAGTGTCCTTCGTTTGGGAGAAAAATGCAAAGGTACAAGACAGCTTTTCCTTGCCAATATCTCTCTTTTGCAAAGAGCTACGCATTGGAAAATTCAGGGCTATGTCGTGTAGATGATGGCCTAACAGGAGGCTTTAAAATTTACTTTCTAGTGACCTTCGTTTGGGAGAAAAATGCAAAGGTACAAGACAGCTTTTCCTTGCCAATATCTCTCTTTTGCAAAGAGCTGCGCATTGGAAAATTCATGGCTATGCCGTGTAGATGATGGTCTAACAGGAGGCTTTAAAATTTTCTTTCTAGTGTCCTTCGGTTGGGAGAAAAATGCAATGGTACAAGACAGCTTTTCCTTGCCAATATCTCTCTTTTGCAAAGAGCTGCGCATTGGAAAATTCATGGCTATGCCGTGTAGATGATGGTCTAACAGGAGGCTTTAAAATTTTCATTCTAGTGTCCTTCGTTTGGGAGAAAAATGCAAAGGTACAAGACAGCTTTTCCTTGCCAATATCTCTCTTTTGCAAAGAGCTGCGCATTGGAAAATTCAGGGCTATGTCGTGTAGATGATGGCCTAACAGGAGGCTTTAAAATTTTCTTTCTAGTGTCCTTCGTTTGGGAGAAAAATGCAAAGGTACAAGACAGCTTTTCCTTGCCAATATCTCTCGTTTGCAAAGAGCTGCGCATTGGAAAATTCAGGGCTATGTCGTGTAGATGATGGCCTAACAGGAGGCTTTAAAATTTTCTTTCTAGTGTCCTTCGTTTGGGAGAAAAATGCAAAGGTACAAGACAGCTTTTCCTTGCCAATATCTCTCTTTTGCAAAGAGCTACGCATTGGAAAATTCAGGGCTATGTCGTGTAGATGATAGCCTAACAGGAGGCTTTAAAATTTTCTTTCTAGTGACCTTCGTTTGGGAGAAAAATGCAAAGGTACAAGACAGCTTTTCCTTGCCAATATCTCTCTTTTGCAAAGAGCTGCGCATTGGAAAATTCATGGCTATGCCGTGTAGATGATGGTCTAACAGGAGGCTTTAAAATTTTCTTTCTAGTGTCCTTCGGTTGGGAGAAAAATGCAAATGGTACAAGACAGCTTTTCCTTGCCAATATCTCTCTTTTGCAAAGAGCTGCGCATTGGAAAATTCAGGGCTATGTCGTGTAGATGATGGCCTAACAGGAGGCTTTAAAATTGTAATTCTAGTGTCCTTCGTTTGGGAGAAAAATGCAAAGGTACAAGACAGCTTTTCCTTGCCAATATCTCTCTTTTGCAAAGAGCTACGCATTGGAAAATTCAGGGCTATGTCGTGTAGATGATGGCCTAACAGGAGGCTTTAAAATTTACTTTCTAGTGACCTTCGTTTGGGAGAAAAATGCAAAGGTACAAGACAGCTTTTCCTTGCCAATATCTCTCTTTTGCAAAGAGCTGCGCATTGGAAAATTCAGGGCTATGTCGTGTAGATGATGGCCTAACAGGAGGCTTTAAAATTTTCTTTCTAGTGTCCTTCGTTTGGGAGAAAAATGCAATGGTACAAGACAGCTTTTCCTTGCCAATATCTCTCTTTTGCAAAGAGCTGCGCATTGGAAAATTCAGGGCTATGTCGTGTAGATGATGGCCTAACAGGAGGCTTTAAAATTTTCTTTCTAGTGACCTTCGTTTGGGAGAAAAATGCAAAGGTACAAGACAGCTTTTCCTTGCCAATATTTCTCTTTTGCAAAGAGCTGCGCATTGGAAAATTCAGGGCTATGTCGTGTAGATGATGGCCTAACAGGAGGCTTTAAAATTTTATTTCTAGTGTCCTTCGTTTGGGAGAAAAATGCAATGGTACAAGACAGCTTTTCCTTGCCAATATCTCTCTTTTGCAAAGAGTTGCGCATTGGAAAATTCAGGGCTATGTCGTGTAGATGATGGCCTAACAGGAGGCTTTAAAATTTTCATTCTAGTGTCCTTCGTTTGGGAGAAAAATGCAAAGGTACAAGACAGCTTTTCCTTGCCAATATCTCTCTTTTGCAAAGAGCTGCACATTGGAAAATTCAGGGCTATTTCGTGTAGATGATGGCCTAACAGAAGGCTTTAAAATTTTCTTTCTAGTGTCCTTCGTTTGGGAGAAAAATGCAAAGGTATAAGACAGCTTTTCCTTGCCAATATCTCTCGTTTGCAAAGAGCTGCGCATTGGAAAATTCAGGGCTATATCGTGTAGATGATGGCCTAACAGGAGGCTTTAAAATTTTAAGTCTAGTGTCCTTCGTTTGGGAGAAAAATGCAATGGTACAAGACAGCTTTTCCTTGCCAATATCTCTCTTTTGCAAAGAGCTGCGCATTGGAAAATTCAGGGCTATGTCGTGTAGATGATGGTCTAACAGGAGGCTTTAAAATTTTCTTTCTAGTGTCCTTCGTTTGGGAGAAAAATGCAATGGTACAAGACAGCTTTTCCTTGCCAATATCTCTCTTTTGCAAAGAGCTGCGCATTGGAAAATTCAGGGCTATGTCGTGTAGATGATGGCCTAACAGGAGGCTTTAAAATTTTCTTTCTAGTGACCTTCGTTTGGGAGAAAAATGCAAAGGTATAAGACAGCTTTTCCTTGCCAATATCTCTCGTTTGCAAAGAGCTGCGCATTGGAAAATGCAGGGCTATATCGTGTAGATGATGGCCTAACAGGAGGCTTTAAAATTTTAATTCTAGTGTCCTTCGTTTGGGAGAAAAATGCAAAGGTACAAGACAGCTTTTCCTTGCTAATATCTCTCTTTTGCAAAGAGCTGCGCATTGGAAAATTCATGGCTATGCCGTGTAGATGATGGTCTAACAGGAGGCTTTAAAATTTTCTTTCTAGTGTCCTTCGTTTGGGAGAAAAATGCAATGGTACAAGACAGCTTTTCCTTGCCAATATCTCTCTTTTGCAAAGAGCTGCGCATTGGAAAATTCAGGGCTATGTCGTGTAGATGATGGCCTAACAGGAGGCTTTAAAATTGTAATTCTAGTGTCCTTCGTTTGGGAGAAAAATGCAAAGGTACAAGACAGCTTTTCCTTGCCAATATCTCTCTTTTGCAAAGAGCTACGCATTGGAAAATTCAGGGCTATGTCGTGTAGATGATGGCCTAACAGGAGGCTTTAAAATTTTCTTTCTAGTGACCTTCGTTTGGGAGAAAAATGCAAAGGTACAAGACAGCTTTTCCTTGCCAATATCTCTCTTTTGCAAAGAGCTGCGCATTGGAAAATTCAGGGCTATGTCGTGTAGATGATGGCCTAACAGGAGGCTTTAAAATTTTCTTTCTAGTGTCCTTCGTTTGGGAGAAAAATGCAATGGTACAAGACAGCTTTTCCTTGCCAATATCTCTCTTTTGCAAAGAGCTGCGCATTGGAAAATTCAGGGCTATGTCGTGTAGATGATGGCCTAACAGGAGGCTTTAAAATTTTCTTTCTAGTGACCTTCGTTTGGGAGAAAAATGCAAAGGTACAAGACAGCTTTTCCTTGCCAATATCTCTCTTTTGCAAAGAGCTGCGCATTGGAAAATTCAGGGCTATGTCGTGTAGATGATGGCCTAACAGGAGGCTTTAAAATTTTATTTCTAGTGTCCTTCGTTTGGGAGAAAAATGCAATGGTACAAGACAGCTTTTCCTTGCCAATATCTCTCTTTTGCAAAGAGTTGCGCATTGGAAAATTCAGGGCTATGTCGTGTAGATGATGGTCTAACAGGAGGCTTTAAAATTTTCTTTCTAGTGTCCTTCGTTTGGGAGAAAAATGCAATGGTACAATACAGTTTTCCTTGCCAATATCTCTCTTTTGCAAAGAGCTGCGCATTGGAAAATTCAGGGCTATGTCGTGTAGATGATGGCCTAACAGGAGGCTTTAAAATTTTAATTCTAGTGTCCTTCGTTTGGGAGAAAAATGCAAAGGTACAAGACAGCTTTTCCTTGCCAATATCTCTCTTTTGCAAAGAGCTGCGCATTGGAAAATTCATGGCTATGCCGTGTAGATGATGGTCTAACAGGAGGCTTTAAAATTTTCTTTCTAGTGTCCTTCGTTTGGGAGAAAAATGCAATGGTACAAGACAGCTTTTCCTTGCCAATATCTCTCTTTTGCAAAGAGCTGCGCATTGGAAAATTCAGAGCTATGTCGTGTAGATGATGGCCTAACAGGAGGCTTTAAAATTTTCTTTCTAGTGTCCTTCGTTTGGGAGAAAAATGCAAAGGTATAAGACAGCTTTTCCTTGCCAATATCTCTCGTTTGCAAAGAGCTGCGCATTGGAAAATTCAGGGCTATATCGTGTAGATGATGGCCTAACAGGAGGCTTTAAAATTTTAATTCTAGTGTCCTTCGTTTGGGAGAAAAATGCAAAGGTACAAGACAGCTTTTCCTTGCCAATATCTCTCTTTTGCAAAGAGCTACGCATTGGAAAATTCAGGGCTATGTCGTGTAGATGATGGCCTAACAGGAGGCTTTAAAATTTTAATTCTAGTGTCCTTCGTTTGGGAGAAATATGCAATGGTACAAGACAGCTTTACCATGCCAATATCTCTCTTTTGCAAAGAGCTACGCATTGGAAAATTCAGGGCTATGTCGTGTAGATGATGGCCTAACAGGAGGCTTTAAAATTTTCTTTCTAGTGACCTTCGTTTGGGAGAAAAATGCAAAGGTACAAGACAGCTTTTCCTTGCCAATATCTCTCTTTTGCAAAGAGCTGCGCATTGGAAAATTCAGGGCTATGTCGTGTAGATGATGGCTTAACTGGAGGCTTTAAAATTTTCTTTCTAGTGACCTTCGTTTGGGAGAAAAATGCAAAGGTACAAGACAGCTTTTCCTTGCCAATATCTCTCTTTTGCAAAGAGCTGCGCATTGGAAAATTCATGGCTATATCGTGTAGATGATGGCCTAACATGAGGCTTTAAAATTTTAATTCTAGTGTCCTTCGTTTGGGAGAAAAATGCAGAGGTACAAGACAGCTTTTCCTTGCCAATATCTCTCTTTTGCAAAGAGCTGCGCATTGGAAAATTCATGGCTATGCCGTGTAAATGATGGTCTAACAGGAGGCTTTAAAATTTTCTTTCTAGTGACCTTCGTTTGGGAGAAAAATGCAATGGTACAAGACAGCTTTTCCTTGCCAATATCTCTCTTTTGCAAAGAGCTACGCATTGGAAAATTCAGGGCTATGTCGAGTAGATGATGGCCTAACAGGAGGCTTTAAAATTTTCTTTCTAGTGACCTTCGTTTGGGAGAAAAATGCAAAGGTACAAGACAGCTTTTCCTTGCCAATATCTCTCTTTTGCAAAGAGCTGCGCATTGGAAAATTCAGGGCTATGTCGTGTAGATGATGGCCTAACAGGAGGCTTTAAAATTTTCTTTCTAGTGTCCTTCGTTTGGGAGAAAAATGCAATGGTACAAGACAGCTTTTCCTTGCCAATATCTCTCTTTTGCAAAGAGCTGCGCATTGGAAAATTCAGGGCTATGTCGTGTAGATGATGGTCTAACAGGAGGCTTTAAAATTTTCTTTCTAGTGTCCTTCGTTTGGGAGAAAAATGCAATGGTACAAGACAGCTTTCCCTTGCCAATATCTCTCTTTTGCAAAGAGCTGCGCATTGGAAAATTCAGGGCTATGTCGTGTAGATGATGGCCTAACAGGAGGCTTTAAAATTTTCTTTCTAGTGTCCTTCGTTTGGGAGAAAAATGCAAAGGTATAAGACAGCTTTTCCTTGCCAATATCTCTCGTTTGCAAAGAGCTGCGCATTGGAAAATTCAGGGCTATATCGTGTAGATGATGGCCTAACAGGAGGCTTTAAAATTTTAATTCTAGTGTCCTTCGTTTGGGAGAAAAATGCAAAGGTACAAGACAGCTTTTCCTTGCCAATATCTCTCTTTTGCAAAGAGCTGCGCATTGGAAAATTCATGGCTATGCCGTGTAGATGTTGGTATAACAGGAGGCTTTAAAATTTTATTTCTAGTGTCCTTCGTTTGGGAGAAAAATGCAATGGTACAAGACAGCTTTTCCTTGCCAATATCTCTCTTTTGCAAAGAGCTGCGCATTGGAAAATTCAGGGCTATGTCGTGTAGATGATGGTCTAACAGGAGGCTTTAAAATTTTCTTTCTAGTGTCCTTCGTTTGGGAGAAAAATGCAATGGTACAAGACAGCTTTTCCTTGCCAATATCTCTCTTTTGCAAAGAGCTGCGCATTGGAAAATTCATGGCTATGTCGTGTAGATGATGGCCTAACAGGAGGCTTTAAAATTTTCTTTCTAGTGTCCTTCGTTTGGGAGAAAAATGCAAAGGTACAAGACAGCTTTTCCTTGCCAATATCTCTCTTTTGCAAAGAGCTACGCATTGGAAAATTCCGGGCTATGTCGTGTAGATGATGGCCTAACAGGAGGCTTTAAAATTTTCTTTCTAGTGACCTTCGTTTGGGAGAAAAATGCAATGGTACAAGACAGCTTTTCCTTGCCAATATCTCTCTTTTGCAAAGAGCTACGCATTGGAAAATTCAGGGCTATGTCGTGTAGATGATGGCCTAACAGGAGGCTTTAAAATTTTCTTTCTAGTGACCTTCGTTTGGGAGAAAAATGCAATGGTACAAGACAGCTTTTCCTTGCCAATATCTCTCTTTTGCAAAGAGCTGCGCATTGGAAAATTCAGGGCTATGTCGTGTAGATGATGGCCTAACAGGAGGCTTTAAAATTTTAATTCTAGTGTCCTTCGTTTGGGAGAAATATGCAATGGTACAAGACAGCTTTACCTTGCCAATATCTCTCTTTTGCAAAGAGCTACGCATTGGAAAATTCAGGGCTATGTCGTGTAGATGATGGCCTAACAGGAGGCTTTAAAATTTTCTTTCTAGTGTCCTTCGTTTGGGAGAAAAATGCAATGGTACAAGACAGCTTTTCCTTGCCAATATCTCTCTTTTGCAAAGAGCTACGCATTGGAAAATTCAGGGCTATTTCGTGTAGATGATGGCCTAACAGGAGGCTTTAAAATTTTCTTTCTAGTGTCCTTCGTTTGGGAGAAAAATGCAAAGGTACAAGACAGCTTTTCCTTGCCAATATCTCTCTTTTGCAAAGAGCTGCGCATTGGAAAATTCAGGGCTATGTCGTGTAGATGATGGCCTAACAGGAGGCTTTAAAATTTTCTTTCTAGTGTCCTTCGTTTGGGAGAAAAATGCAATGGTACAAGACAGCTTTTCCTTGCCAATATCTCTATTTTGCAAAGAGCTACGCATTGGAAAATTCAGGGCTATGTCGTGTAGATGATGGCCTAACAGGAGGCTTTAAAATTTTCTTTCTAGTGTCCTTCGTTTGGGAGAAAAATGCAATGGTACAAGACAGCTTTTCCTTGCCAATATCTCTCTTTTGCAAAGAGATACGCATTGGAAAATTCAGGGCTATTTCGTGTAGATGATGGCCTAACAGGAGGCTTTAAAATTTTCTTTCTAGTGTCCTTCGTTTGGGAGAAAAATGCAAAGGTACAAGACAGCTTTTCCTTGCCAATATCTCTCTTTTGCAAAGAGCTGCGCATTGGAAAATTCAGGGCTATGTCGTGTAGATGATGGCCAAACAGGAGGCTTTAAAATTTTCTTTCTAGTGTCCTTCGTTTGGGAGAAAAATGCAATGGTACAAGACAGCTTTTCCTTGCCAATATCTCTCTTTTGCAAAGAGCTACGCATTGGAAAATTCAGGGCTATGTCGTGTAGATGATGGCCTAACAGGAGGCTTTAAAATTTTCTTTCTAGTGACCTTCGTTTGGGAGAAAAATGCAAAGGTACAAGACAGCTTTTCCTTGCCAATATCTCTCTTTTGCAAAGAGCTGCGCATTGGAGAAATCAGGGCTATTTCGTGTAGATGATGGCCTAACAGGAGGCTTTAAAATTTTCTTCTAGTGTCCTTCGTTTGGGAGAAAAATGCAATGGTACAAGACAGCTTTTCCTTGCCAATATCTCTCTTTTGCAAAGAGCTGCGCATTGGAAAATTCAGGGCTATGTCGTGTAGATGATGGCCTAACAGGAGGCTTTAAAATTTTCTTTCTAGTGTCCTTCGTTTGGGAGAAAAATGCAATGGTACAAGACAGCTTTTCCTTGCCAATATCTCTCTTTTGCAAAGAGCTGCGCATTGGAAAATTCAGGGCTATGTCGTGTAGATGATGGCCTAACAGGAGGCTTTAAAATTTTCTTTCTAGTGACCTTCGTTTGGGAGAAAAATGCAAAGGTACAAGACAGCTTTTCCTTGCCAATATCTCTCTTTTGCAAAGAGCTGCGCATTGGAAAATTCATGGCTATGCCGTGTAGATGTTGGTCTAACAGGAGGCTTTAAAATTTTATTTCTAGTGTCCTTCGTTTGGGAGAAAAATGCAATGGTACAAGACAGCTTTTCCTTGCCAATATCTCTCTTTTGCAAAGAGCTGCGCATTGGAAAATTCAGGGCTATGTCGTGTAGATGATGGTCTAACAGGAGGCTTTAAAATTTTCTTTCTAGTGTCCTTCGTTTGGGAGAAAAATGCAATGGTACAAGACAGCTTTTCCTTGCCAATATCTCTCTTTTGCAAAGAGCTGCGCATTGGAAAATTCAGGGCTATGTCGTGTAGATGATGGCCTAACAGGAGGCTTTAAAATTTTCTTTCTAGTGTCCTTCGTTTGGGAGAAAAATGCAATGGTACAAGACAGCTTTTCCTTGCCAATATCTCTCTTTTGCAAAGAGCTGCGCATTGGAAAATTCATGGCTATGCCGTGTAGATGATGGTCTAACAGGAGGCTTTAAAATTTTCTTTCTAGTGTCCTTCGTTTGGGAGAAAAATGCAATGGTACAAGACAGCTTTTCCTTGCCAATATCTCTCTTTTGCAAAGAGCTGCGCATTGGAAAATTCAGGGCTATGTCGTGTAGATGATGGCCTAACAGGAGGCTTTAAAATTTTCTTTCTAGTGTCCTTCGTTTGGGAGAAAAATGCAAAGGTACAAGACAGCTTTTCCTTGCCAATATCTCTCTTTTGCAAAGAGCTACGCTTTGGAAAATTCAATGCTATGTCGTGTAGATGATAGCCTAACAGGAGGCTTTAAAATTTTCTTTCTAGTGACCTTCGTTTGGGAGAAAAATGCAAAGGTACAAGACAGCTTTTCCTTGCCAATATCTCTCTTTTGCAAAGAGCTGCGCATTGGAAAATTCAGGGCTATGTCGTGTAGATGATGGCCTAACAGGAGGCTTTAAAATTTTAATTCTAGTGTCCTTCGTTTGGGAGAAAAATGCAAAGGTACAAGACAGCTTTTCCTTGCCAATATCTCTCTTTTGCAAAGAGCTGCGCATTGGAAAATTCAGGGCTATGTCGTGTAGATGATGGCCTAACAGGAGGCTTTAAAATTTTCTTTCTAGTGTCCTTCGTTTGGGAGAAAAATGCAAAGGTACAAGACAGCTTTTCCTTGCCAATATCTCTCTTTTGCAAAGAGCTGCGCATTGGAAAATTCATGGCTATGCCGTGTAGATGATGGTCTAACAGGAGGCTTTAAAATTTTCTTTCTAGTGTCCTTCGTTTGGGAGAAAAATGCAATGGTACAAGACAGCTTTTCCTTGCCAATATCTCTCTTTTGCAAAGAGCTGCGCATTGGAAAATTCATGGCTATGCCGTGTAGATGATGGTCTAACAGGAGGCTTTAAAATTTTCTTTCTAGTGTCCTTCGTTTGGGAGAAAAATGCAATGGTACAAGACAGCTTTTCCTTGCCAATATCTCTCTTTTGCAAAGAGCTGCGCATTGGAAAATTCATGGCTATGCCGTGTAGATGATGGTCTAACAGGAGGCTTTAAAATTTTCTTTCTAGTGTCCTTCGTTTGGGAGAAAAATGCAATGGTACAAGACAGCTTTTCCTTGCCAATATCTCTCTTTTGCAAAGAGCTGCGCATTGGAAAATTCAGGGCTATGTCGTGTAGATGATGGCCTAACAGGAGGCTTTAAAATTTTCTTTCTAGTGTCCTTCGTTTGGGAGAAAAATGCAAAGGTACAAGTTAGCTTTTCCTTGCCAATATCTCTCTTTTGCAAAGAGCTGCGCATTGGAAAATTCATGGCTATGCCGTGTAGATGATGGTCTAACAGGAGGCTTTAAAATTTTCATTCTAGTGTCCTTCGTTTGGGAGAAAAATGCAATGGTACAAGACAGCTTTTCCTTGCCAATATCTCTATTTTGCAAAGAGCTGCGCATTGGAAAATTCAGGGCTATATCGTGTAGATGATGGCCTAACAGGAGGCTTTAAAATTTTAATTCTAGTGTCCTTCGTTTGGGAGAAAAATGCAAAGGTACAAGACAGCTTTTCCTTGCCAATATCTCTCTTTTGCAAAGAGCTGCGCATTGGAAAATTCATGGCTATGCCGTGTAGATGATGGTCTAACAGGAGGCTTTAAAATTTTCATTCTAGTGTCCTTCGTTTGGGAGAAAAATGCAATGGTACAAGACAGCTTTTCCTTGCCAATATCTCTCTTTTGCAAAGAGCTGCGCATTGGAAAATTCAGGGCTATGTCGTGTAGATGATGGCCTAACAGGAGGCTTTAAAATTTTCTTTCTAGTGTCCTTCGTTTGGGAGAAAAATGCAATGGTACAAGACAGCTTTTCCTTGCCAATATCTCTCTTTTGCAAAGAGCTGCGCATTGGAAAATTCAGGGCTATGTCGTGTAGATGATGGCCTAACAGGAGGCTTTAAAATTTTCTTTCTAGTGACCTTCGTTTGGGAGAAAAATGCAAAGGTACAAGACAGCTTTTCCTTGCCAATATCTCTCTTTTGCAAAGAGCTGCGCATTGGAAAATTCATGGCTATGCCGTGTAGATGTTGGTCTAACAGGAGGCTTTAAAATTTTATTTCTAGTGTCCTTCGTTTGGGAGAAAAATGCAATGGTACAAGACAGCTTTTCCTTGCCAATATCTCTCTTTTGCAAAGAGCTGCGCATTGGAAAATTCAGGGCTATGTCGTGTAGATGATGGCCTAACAGGAGGCTTTAAAATTTTATTTCTAGTGTCCTTCGTTTGGGAAAAAAATGCAATGGTACAAGACAGCTTTTCCTTGCCAATATCTCTCTTTTGCAAAGAGCTGCGCATTGGAAAATTCAGGGCTATGTCGTGTAGATGATGGTCTAACAGGAGGCTTTAAAATTTTCTTTCTAGTGTCCTTCGTTTGGGAGAAAAATGCAATGGTACAAGACAGCTTTTCCTTGCCAATATCTCTCTTTTGCAAAGAGCTGCGCATTGGAAAATTCAGGGCTATGTCGTGTAGATGATGGCCTAACAGGAGGCTTTAAAATTTTCTTTCTAGTGTCCTTCGTTTGGGAGAAAAATGCAATGGTACAAGACAGCTTTTCCTTGCCAATATCTCTCTTTTGCAAAGAGCTGCGCATTGGAAAATTCAGGGCTATGTCGTGTAGATGATGGCCTAACAGGAGGCTTTAAAATTTTCTTTCTAGTGTCCTTCGTTTGGGAGAAAAATGCAATGGTACAAGACAGCTTTTCCTTGCCAATATCTCTCTTTTGCAAAGAGCTGCGCATTGGAAAATTCAGGGCTATGTCGTGTAGATGATGGCCTAACAGAAGGCTTTAAAATTTTCTTTCTAGTGTCCTTCGTTTGGGAGAAAAATGCAAAGGTATAAGACAGCTTTTCCTTGCCAATATCTCTCGTTTGCAAAGAGTTGCGCATTGGAAAATTCAGGGCTATATCGTGTAGATGATGGCCTAACAGGAGGCTTTAAAATTTTATTTCTAGTGTCCTTCGTTTGGGAAAAAAATGCAATGGTACAAGACAGCTTTTCCTTGCCAATATCTCTCTTTTGCAAAGAGCTGCGCATTGGAAAATTCAGGGCTATGTCGTGTAGATGATGGTCTAACAGGAGGCTTTAAAATTTTCTTTCTAGTGTCCTTCGTTTGGGAGAAAAATGCAATGGTACAAGACAGCTTTTCCTTGCCAATATCTCTCTTTTGCAAAGAGCTGCGCATTGGAAAATTCAGGGCTATGTCGTGTAGATGATGGCCTAACAGAAGGCTTTAAAATTTTCTTTCTAGTGTCCTTCGTTTGGGAGAAAAATGCAAAGGTATAAGACAGCTTTTCCTTGCCAATATCTCTCGTTTGCAAAGAGCTGCGCATTGGAAAATTCAGGGCTATATCGTGTAGATGATGGCCTAACAGGAGGCTTTAAAATTTTAATTCTAGTGTCCTTCGTTTGGGAGAAAAATGCAATGGTACAAGACAGCTTTTCCTTGCCAATATCTCTCTTTTGCAAAGAGCTGCGCATTGGAAAATTCAGGGCTATGTCGTGTAGATGATGGTCTAACAGGAGGCTTTAAAATTTTCTTTCTAGTGTCCTTCGTTTGGGAGAAAAATGCAATGGTACAATACAGCTTTTCCTTGCCAATATCTCTATTTTGCAAAGAGCTGCGCATTGGAAAATTCAGGGCTATGTCGTGTAGATGATGGCCTAACAGGAGGCTTTAAAATTTTCTTTCTAGTGTCCTTCGTTTGGGAGAAAAATGCAAAGGTATAAGACAGCTTTTCCTTGCCAATATCTCTCGTTTGCAAAGAGCTGCGCATTGGAAAATTCAGGGCTATATCGTGTAGATGATGGCCTAACAGGAGGCTTTAAAATTTTAATTCTAGTGTCCTTCGTTTGGGAGAAAAATGCAATGGTACAAGACAGCTTTTCCTTGCCAATATCTCTATTTTGCAAAGAGCTGCGCATTGGAAAATTCAGGGCTATGTCGTGTAGATGATGGCCTAACAGGAGGCTTTAAAATTTTCTTTCTAGTGTCCTTCGTTTGGGAGAAAAATGCAAAGGTACAAGACAGCTTTTCCTTGCCAATATCTCTCTTTTGCAAAGAGCTACGCATTGGAAAATTCAGGACTATGTCGTGTAGATGATAGCCTAACAGGAGGCTTTAAAATTTTCTTTCTAGTGACCTTCGTTTGGGAGAAAAATGCAAAGGTACAAGACAGCTTTTCCTTGCCAATATCTCTCTTTTGCAAAGAGCTGCGCATTGGAAAATTCAGGGCTATGTCGTGTAGATGATGGCCTAACAGGAGGCTTTAAAATTTTAATTCTAGTGTCCTTCGTTTGGGAGAAAAATGCAAAGGTACAAGACAGCTTTTCCTTGCCAATATCTCTCTTTTGCAAAGAGCTGCGCATTGGAAAATTCAGGGCTATGTCGTGTAGATGATGGCCTAACAGGAGGCTTTAAAATTTTCTTTCTAGTGTCCTTCGTTTGGGAGAAAAATGCAATGGTACAAGACAGCTTTTCCTTGCCAATATCTCTCTTTTGCAAAGAGCTGCGCATTGGAAAATTCAGGGCTATGTCGTGTAGATGATGGCCTAACAGTAGGCTTTAAAATTTTATTTCTAGTGTCCTTCGTTTGGGAAAAAAATGCAATGGTACAAGACAGCTTTTCCTT
Source organism: Pseudophryne corroboree (assembly GCF_028390025.1). NCBI lineage: Eukaryota > Metazoa > Chordata > Amphibia > Anura > Myobatrachidae > Pseudophryne > Pseudophryne corroboree. The sequence continues at coordinate 201,943 of NW_026970407.1, read as the reverse complement.
GCCAATATCTCTCTTTTGCAAAGAGCTGCGCATTGGAAAATTCAGGGCTATGTCGTGTAGATGATGGTCTAACAGGAGGCTTTAAAATTTTCTTTCTAGTGTCCTTCGTTTGGGAGAAAAATGCAATGGTACAAGACAGCTTTTCCTTGCCAATATCTCTCTTTTGCAAAGAGCTGCGCATTGGAAAATTCAGGGCTATGTCGTGTAGATGATGGCCTAACAGAAGGCTTTAAAATTTTCTTTCTAGTGTCCTTCGTTTGGGAGAAAAATGCAAAGGTATAAGACAGCTTTTCCTTGCCAATATCTCTCGTTTGCAAAGAGCTGCGCATTGGAAAATTCAGGGCTATATCGTGTAGATGATGGCCTAACAGGAGGCTTTAAAATTTTAATTCTAGTGTCCTTCGTTTGGGAGAAAAATGCAATGGTACAAGACAGCTTTTCCTTGCCAATATCTCTCTTTTGCAAAGAGCTGCGCATTGGAAAATTCAGGGCTATGTCGTGTAGATGATGGTCTAACAGGAGGCTTTAAAATTTTCTTTCTAGTGTCCTTCGTTTGGGAGAAAAATGCAATGGTACAATACAGCTTTTCCTTGCCAATATCTCTATTTTGCAAAGAGCTGCGCATTGGAAAATTCAGGGCTATGTCGTGTAGATGATGGCCTAACAGGAGGCTTTAAAATTTTCTTTCTAGTGTCCTTCGTTTGGGAGAAAAATGCAAAGGTATAAGACAGCTTTTCCTTGCCAATATCTCTCGTTTGCAAAGAGCTGCGCATTGGAAAATTCAGGGCTATATCGTGTAGATGATGGCCTAACAGGAGGCTTTAAAATTTTAATTCTAGTGTCCTTCGTTTGGGAGAAAAATGCAATGGTACAAGACAGCTTTTCCTTGCCAATATCTCTCTTTTGCAAAGAGCTGCGCATTGGAAAATTCAGGGCTATGTCGTGTAGATGATGGCCTAACAGGAGGCTTTACAATTTTCTTTCTAGTGTCCTTCGTTTGGGAGAAAAATGCAAAGGTATAAGACAGCTTTTCCTTGCCAATATCTCTCGTTTGCAAAGAGCTGCGCATTGGAAAATTCAGGGCTATATCGTGTAGATGATTGCCTAACAGGAGGCTTTAAAATTTTAATTCTAGTGTCCTTCGTTTGGGAGAAAAATGCAATGGTACAAGACAGCTTTTCCTTGCCAATATCTCTCTTTTGCAAAGAGCTGCGCATTGGAAAATTCAGGGCTATGTCGTGTAGATGATGGTCTAACAGGAGGCTTTAAAATTTTCTTTCTAGTGTCCTTCGTTTGGGAGAAAAATGCAAAGGTATAAGACAGCTTTTCCTTGCCAATATCTCTCGTTTGCAAAGAGCTGCGCATTGGAAAATTCAGGGCTATATCGTGTAGATGATGGCCTAACAGGAGGCTTTAAAATTTTAATTCTAGTGTCCTTCGTTTGGGAGAAAAATGCAAAGGTACAAGACAGCTTTTCCTTGCCAATATCTCTCTTTTGCAAAGAGCTGCGCATTGGAAAATTCATGGCTATGCCGTGTAGATGATGGTCTAACAGGAGGCTTTAAAATTTTCTTTCTAGTGTCCTTCGTTTGGGAGAAAAATGCAATGGTACAAGACAGCTTTTCCTTGCCAATATCTCTCTTTTGCAAAGAGCTGCGCATTGGAAAATTCAGGGCTATGTCGTGTAGATGATGGCCTAACAGGAGGCTTTAAAATTTTATTTCTAGTGTCCTTCGTTTGGGAGAAAAATGCAATGGTACAAGACAGCTTTTCCTTGCCAATATCTCTCTTTTGCAAAGAGCTGCGCATTGGAAAATTCAGGGCTATGTCGTGTAGATGATGGCCTAACAGAAGGCTTTAAAATTTTCTTTCTAGTGTCCTTCGTTTGGGAGAAAAATGCAAAGGTATAAGACAGCTTTTCCTTGCCAATATCTCTCGTTTGCAAAGAGCTGCGCATTGGAAAATTCAGGGCTATATCGTGTAGATGATGGCCTAACAGGAGGCTTTAAAATTTTAATTCTAGTGTCCTTCGTTTGGGAGAAAAATGCAATGGTACAAGACAGCTTTTCCTTGCCAATATCTCTCTTTTGCAAAGAGCTGCGCATTGGAAAATTCAGGGCTATGTCGTGTAGATGATGGTCTAACAGGAGGCTTTAAAATTTTCTTTCTAGTGTCCTTCGTTTGGGAGAAAAATGCAATGGTACAATACAGCTTTTCCTTGCCAATATCTCTATTTTGCAAAGAGCTGCGCATTGGAAAATTCAGGGCTATGTCGTGTAGATGATGGCCTAACAGGAGGCTTTAAAATTTTCTTTCTAGTGTCCTTCGTTTGGGAGAAAAATGCAAAGGTATAAGACAGCTTTTCCTTGCCAATATCTCTCGTTTGCAAAGAGCTGCGCATTGGAAAATTCAGGGCTATATCGTGTAGATGATGGCCTAACAGGAGGCTTTAAAATTTTAATTCTAGTGTCCTTCGTTTGGGAGAAAAATGCAATGGTACAAGACAGCTTTTCCTTGCCAATATCTCTCTTTTGCAAAGAGCTGCGCATTGGAAAATTCAGGGCTATGTCGTGTAGATGATGGCCTAACAGGAGGCTTTACAATTTTCTTTCTAGTGTCCTTCGTTTGGGAGAAAAATGCAAAGGTATAAGACAGCTTTTCCTTGCCAATATCTCTCGTTTGCAAAGAGCTGCGCATTGGAAAATTCAGGGCTATATCGTGTAGATGATTGCCTAACAGGAGGCTTTAAAATTTTAATTCTAGTGTCCTTCGTTTGGGAGAAAAATGCAATGGTACAAGACAGCTTTTCCTTGCCAATATCTCTCTTTTGCAAAGAGCTGCGCATTGGAAAATTCAGGGCTATGTCGTGTAGATGATGGTCTAACAGGAGGCTTTAAAATTTTCTTTCTAGTGTCCTTCGTTTGGGAGAAAAATGCAAAGGTATAAGACAGCTTTTCCTTGCCAATATCTCTCGTTTGCAAAGAGCTGCGCATTGGAAAATTCAGGGCTATATCGTGTAGATGATGGCCTAACAGGAGGCTTTAAAATTTTAATTCTAGTGTCCTTCGTTTGGGAGAAAAATGCAAAGGTACAAGACAGCTTTTCCTTGCCAATATCTCTCTTTTGCAAAGAGCTGCGCATTGGAAAATTCATGGCTATGCCGTGTAGATGATGGTCTAACAGGAGGCTTTAAAATTTTCTTTCTAGTGTCCTTCGTTTGGGAGAAAAATGCAATGGTACAAGACAGCTTTTCCTTGCCAATATCTCTCTTTTGCAAAGAGCTGCGCATTGGAAAATTCAGGGCTATGTCGTGTAGATGATGGCCTAACAGGAGGCTTTAAAATTTTATTTCTAGTGTCCTTCGTTTGGGAGAAAAATGCAATGGTACAAGACAGCTTTTCCTTGCCAATATCTCTCTTTTGCAAAGAGTTGCGCATTGGAAAATTCAGGGCTATGTCGTGTAGATGATGGTCTAACAGGAGGCTTTAAAATTTTCTTTCTAATGTCCTTCGTTTGGGAGAAAAATGCAATGGTACAAGACAGCTTTTCCTTGCCAATATCTCTCTTTTGCAAAGAGTTGCGCATTGGAAAATTCAGGGCTATGTCGTGTAGATGATGGCCTAACAGGAGGCTTTAAAATTTTCTTTCTAGTGTCCTTCGTTTGGGAGAAAAATGCAAAGGTATAAGACAGCTTTTCCTTGCCAATATCTCTCGTTTGCAAAGAGCTGCGCATTGGAAAATTCAGGGCTATATCGTGTAGATGATGGCCTAACAGGAGGCTTTAAAATTTTAATTCTAGTGTCCTTCGTTTGGGAGAAAAATGCAATGGTACAAGACAGCTTTTCCTTGCCAATATCTCTCTTTTGCAAAGAGCTGCGCATTGGAAAATTCAGGGCTATGTCGTGTAGATGATGGTCTAACAGGAGGCTTTAAAATTTTCTTTCTAATGTCCTTCGTTTGGGAGAAAAATGCAATGGTACAAGACAGCTTTTCCTTGCCAATATCTCTCTTTTGCAAAGAGTTGCGCATTGGAAAATTCAGGGCTATGTCGTGTAGATGATGGCCTAACAGGAGGCTTTAAAATTTTCTTTCTAGTGTCCTTCGTTTGGGAGAAAAATGCAAAGGTATAAGACAGCTTTTCCTTGCCAATATCTCTCGTTTGCAAAGAGCTGCGCATTGGAAAATTCAGGGCTATATCGTGTAGATGATGGCCTAACAGGAGGCTTTAAAATTTTAATTCTAGTGTCCTTCGTTTGGGAGAAAAATGCAATGGTACAAGACAGCTTTTCCTTGCCAATATCTCTCTTTTGCAAAGAGCTGCGCATTGGAAAATTCAGGGCTATGTCGTGTAGATGATGGCCTAACAGGAGGCTTTACAATTTTCTTTCTAGTGTCCTTCGTTTGGGAGAAAAATGCAAAGGTATAAGACAGCTTTTCCTTGCCAATATCTCTCGTTTGCAAAGAGCTGCGCATTGGAAAATTCAGGGCTATATCGTGTAGATGATTGCCTAACAGGAGGCTTTAAAATTTTAATTCTAGTGTCCTTCGTTTGGGAGAAAAATGCAATGGTACAAGACAGCTTTTCCTTGCCAATATCTCTCTTTTGCAAAGAGCTGCGCATTGGAAAATTCAGGGCTATGTCGTGTAGATGATGGTCTAACAGGAGGCTTTAAAATTTTCTTTCTAGTGTCCTTCGTTTGGGAGAAAAATGCAAAGGTATAAGACAGCTTTTCCTTGCCAATATCTCTCGTTTGCAAAGAGCTGCGCATTGGAAAATTCAGGGCTATATCGTGTAGATGATGGCCTAACAGGAGGCTTTAAAATTTTAATTCTAGTGTCCTTCGTTTGGGAGAAAAATGCAAAGGTACAAGACAGCTTTTCCTTGCCAATATCTCTCTTTTGCAAAGAGCTGCGCATTGGAAAATTCATGGCTATGCCGTGTAGATGATGGTCTAACAGGAGGCTTTAAAATTTTCTTTCTAGTGTCCTTCGTTTGGGAGAAAAATGCAATGGTACAAGACAGCTTTTCCTTGCCAATATCTCTCTTTTGCAAAGAGCTGCGCATTGGAAAATTCAGGGCTATGTCGTGTAGATGATGGCCTAACAGGAGGCTTTAAAATTTTATTTCTAGTGTCCTTCGTTTGGGAGAAAAATGCAATGGTACAAGACAGCTTTTCCTTGCCAATATCTCTCTTTTGCAAAGAGCTGCGCATTGGAAAATTCAGGGCTATGTCGTGTAGATGATGATCTAACAGGAGGCTTTAAAATTTTCTTTCTATTGTCCTTCGTTTGGGAGAAAAATGCAATGGTACAATACAGTTTTCCTTGCCAATATCTCTCTTTTGCAAAGAGCTGCGCATTGGAAAATTCAGGGCTATGTCGTGTAGATGATGGCCTAACAGGAGGCTTTAAAATTTTCTTTCTAGTGTCCTTCGTTTGGGAGAAAAATGCAAAGGTACAAGACAGCTTTTCCATGCCAATATCTCTCTTTTGCAAAGAGCTGCGCATTGGAAAATTCAGGGCTATATCGTGTAGATGATGGCCTAACAGGAGGCTTTAAAATTTTAATTCTAGTGTCCTTCGTTTGGGAGAAAAATGCAAAGGTACAAGACAGCTTTTCCTTGCCAATATCTCTCTTTTGCAAAGAGCTGCGCATTGGAAAATTCATGGCTATGCCGTGTAGATGATGGTCTAACAGGAGGCTTTAAAATTTTCTTTCTAGTGTCCTTCGTTTGGGAGAAAAATGCAATGGTACAAGACAGCTTTTCCTTGCCAATATCTCTCTTTTGCAAAGAGCTGCGCATTGGAAAATTCAGGGCTATGTCGTGTAGATGATGGCCTAACAGGAGGCTTTAAAATTTTAATTCTAGTGACCTTCGTTTGGGAGAAAAATGCAAAGGTACAAGACAGCTTTTCCTTGCCAATATCTCTCTTTTGCATAGAGCTGCGCATTGGAAAATTCAGGGCTATGTCGTGTAGATGATGGCCTAACAGGAGTCTTTAAAATTTTAATTCTAGTGTCCTTCGTTTGGGAGAAAAATGCAAAGGTGCAAGACAGCTTTTCCTTGCCAATATCTCTCTTTTGCAAAGAGCTGCGCATTGGAAAATTCATGGCTATGCCGTGTAGATGATGGTCTAACAGGAGGCTTTAAAATTTTCATTCTAGTGTCCTTCGTTTGGGAGAAAAATGCAAAGGTACAAGACAGCTTTTCCTTGCCAATATCTCTCTTTTGCAAAGAGCTGCGCATTGGAAAATTCAGGGCTATGTCGTGTAGATGATGGCCTAACAGGAGGCTTTAAAATTTTCTTTCTAGTGTCCTTCGTTTGGGAGAAAAATGCAAAGGTACAAGACAGCTTTTCCTTGCCAATATCTCTCGTTTGCAAAGAGCTGCGCATTGGAAAATTCAGGGCTATGTCGTGTAGATGATGGCCTAACAGGAGGCTTTAAAATTTTCTTTCTAGTTTCCTTCGTTTGGGAGAAAAATGCAAAGGTACAAGACAGCTTTTCCTTGCCAATATCTCTCTTTTGCAAAGAGCTACGCATTGGAAAATTCAGGGCTATGTCGTGTAGATGATAGCCTAACAGGAGGCTTTAAAATTTTCTTTCTAGTGACCTTCGTTTGGGAGAAAAATGCAAAGGTACAAGACAGCTTTTCCTTGCCAATATCTCTCTTTTGCAAAGAGCTGCGCATTGGAAAATTCATGGCTATGCCGTGTAGATGATGGTCTAACAGGAGGCTTTAAAATTTTCTTTCTAGTGTCCTTCGGTTGGGAGAATAATGCAATGGTACAAGACAGCTTTTCCTTGCCAATATCTCTCTTTTGCAAAGAGCTGCGCATTGGAAAATTCAGGGCTATGTCGTGTAGATGATGGCCTAACAGGAGGCTTTAAAATTGTAATTCTAGTGTCCTTCGTTTGGGAGAAAAATGCAAAGGTACAAGACAGCTTTTCCTTGCCAATATCTCTCTTTTGCAAAGAGCTACGCATTGGAAAATTCAGGGCTATGTCGTGTAGATGATGGCCTAACAGGAGGCTTTAAAATTTACTTTCTAGTGACCTTCGTTTGGGAGAAAAATGCAAAGGTACAAGACAGCTTTTCCTTGCCAATATCTCTCTTTTGCAAAGAGCTGCGCATTGGAAAATTCATGGCTATGCCGTGTAGATGATGGTCTAACAGGAGGCTTTAAAATTTTCTTTCTAGTGTCCTTCGGTTGGGAGAAAAATGCAATGGTACAAGACAGCTTTTCCTTGCCAATATCTCTCTTTTGCAAAGAGCTGCGCATTGGAAAATTCATGGCTATGCCGTGTAGATGATGGTCTAACAGGAGGCTTTAAAATTTTCATTCTAGTGTCCTTCGTTTGGGAGAAAAATGCAAAGGTACAAGACAGCTTTTCCTTGCCAATATCTCTCGTTTGCAAAGAGCTGCGCATTGGAAAATTCAGGGCTATGTCGTGTAGATGATGGCCTAACAGGAGGCTTTAAAATTTTCTTTCTAGTGTCCTTCGTTTGGGAGAAAAATGCAAAGGTACAAGACAGCTTTTCCTTGCCAATATCTCTCTTTTGCAAAGAGCTACGCATTGGAAAATTCAGGGCTATGTCGTGTAGATGATAGCCTAACAGGAGGCTTTAAAATTTTCTTTCTAGTGACCTTCGTTTGGGAGAAAAATGCAAAGGTACAAGACAGCTTTTCCTTGCCAATATCTCTCTTTTGCAAAGAGCTGCGCATTGGAAAATTCATGGCTATGCCGTGTAGATGATGGTCTAACAGGAGGCTTTAAAATTTTCTTTCTAGTGTCCTTCGGTTGGGAGAAAAATGCAAATGGTACAAGACAGCTTTTCCTTGCCAATATCTCTCTTTTGCAAAGAGCTGCGCATTGGAAAATTCAGGGCTATGTCGTGTAGATGATGGCCTAACAGGAGGCTTTAAAATTGTAATTCTAGTGTCCTTCGTTTGGGAGAAAAATGCAAAGGTACAAGACAGCTTTTCCTTGCCAATATCTCTCTTTTGCAAAGAGCTACGCATTGGAAAATTCAGGGCTATGTCGTGTAGATGATGGCCTAACAGGAGGCTTTAAAATTTACTTTCTAGTGACCTTCGTTTGGGAGAAAAATGCAAAGGTACAAGACAGCTTTTCCTTGCCAATATCTCTCTTTTGCAAAGAGCTGCGCATTGGAAAATTCAGGGCTATGTCGTGTAGATGATGGCCTAACAGGAGGCTTTAAAATTTTCTTTCTAGTGTCCTTCGTTTGGGAGAAAAATGCAATGGTACAAGACAGCTTTTCCTTGCCAATATCTCTCTTTTGCAAAGAGCTGCGCATTGGAAAATTCAGGGCTATGTCGTGTAGATGATGGCCTAACAGGAGGCTTTAAAATTTTCTTTCTAGTGACCTTCGTTTGGGAGAAAAATGCAAAGGTACAAGACAGCTTTTCCTTGCCAATATTTCTCTTTTGCAAAGAGCTGCGCATTGGAAAATTCAGGGCTATGTCGTGTAGATGATGGCCTAACAGGAGGCTTTAAAATTTTATTTCTAGTGTCCTTCGTTTGGGAGAAAAATGCAATGGTACAAGACAGCTTTTCCTTGCCAATATCTCTCTTTTGCAAAGAGTTGCGCATTGGAAAATTCAGGGCTATGTCGTGTAGATGATGGCCTAACAGGAGGCTTTAAAATTTTCATTCTAGTGTCCTTCGTTTGGGAGAAAAATGCAAAGGTACAAGACAGCTTTTCCTTGCCAATATCTCTCTTTTGCAAAGAGCTGCACATTGGAAAATTCAGGGCTATTTCGTGTAGATGATGGCCTAACAGAAGGCTTTAAAATTTTCTTTCTAGTGTCCTTCGTTTGGGAGAAAAATGCAAAGGTATAAGACAGCTTTTCCTTGCCAATATCTCTCGTTTGCAAAGAGCTGCGCATTGGAAAATTCAGGGCTATATCGTGTAGATGATGGCCTAACAGGAGGCTTTAAAATTTTAAGTCTAGTGTCCTTCGTTTGGGAGAAAAATGCAATGGTACAAGACAGCTTTTCCTTGCCAATATCTCTCTTTTGCAAAGAGCTGCGCATTGGAAAATTCAGGGCTATGTCGTGTAGATGATGGTCTAACAGGAGGCTTTAAAATTTTCTTTCTAGTGTCCTTCGTTTGGGAGAAAAATGCAATGGTACAAGACAGCTTTTCCTTGCCAATATCTCTCTTTTGCAAAGAGCTGCGCATTGGAAAATTCAGGGCTATGTCGTGTAGATGATGGCCTAACAGGAGGCTTTAAAATTTTCTTTCTAGTGACCTTCGTTTGGGAGAAAAATGCAAAGGTATAAGACAGCTTTTCCTTGCCAATATCTCTCGTTTGCAAAGAGCTGCGCATTGGAAAATGCAGGGCTATATCGTGTAGATGATGGCCTAACAGGAGGCTTTAAAATTTTAATTCTAGTGTCCTTCGTTTGGGAGAAAAATGCAAAGGTACAAGACAGCTTTTCCTTGCTAATATCTCTCTTTTGCAAAGAGCTGCGCATTGGAAAATTCATGGCTATGCCGTGTAGATGATGGTCTAACAGGAGGCTTTAAAATTTTCTTTCTAGTGTCCTTCGTTTGGGAGAAAAATGCAATGGTACAAGACAGCTTTTCCTTGCCAATATCTCTCTTTTGCAAAGAGCTGCGCATTGGAAAATTCAGGGCTATGTCGTGTAGATGATGGCCTAACAGGAGGCTTTAAAATTGTAATTCTAGTGTCCTTCGTTTGGGAGAAAAATGCAAAGGTACAAAACAGCTTTTCCTTGCCAATATCTCTCTTTTGCAAAGAGCTACGCATTGGAAAATTCAGGGCTATGTCGTGTAGATGATGGCCTAACAGGAGGCTTTAAAATTTTCTTTCTAGTGACCTTCGTTTGGGAGAAAAATGCAAAGGTACAAGACAGCTTTTCCTTGCCAATATCTCTCTTTTGCAAAGAGCTGCGCATTGGAAAATTCAGGGCTATGTCGTGTAGATGATGGCCTAACAGGAGGCTTTAAAATTTTCTTTCTAGTGTCCTTCGTTTGGGAGAAAAATGCAATGGTACAAGACAGCTTTTCCTTGCCAATATCTCTCTTTTGCAAAGAGCTGCGCATTGGAAAATTCAGGGCTATGTCGTGTAGATGATGGCCTAACAGGAGGCTTTAAAATTTTCTTTCTAGTGACCTTCGTTTGGGAGAAAAATGCAAAGGTACAAGACAGCTTTTCCTTGCCAATATCTCTCTTTTGCAAAGAGCTGCGCATTGGAAAATTCAGGGCTATGTCGTGTAGATGATGGCCTAACAGGAGGCTTTAAAATTTTATTTCTAGTGTCCTTCGTTTGGGAGAAAAATGCAATGGTACAAGACAGCTTTTCCTTGCCAATATCTCTCTTTTGCAAAGAGTTGCGCATTGGAAAATTCAGGGCTATGTCGTGTAGATGATGGTCTAACAGGAGGCTTTAAAATTTTCTTTCTAGTGTCCTTCGTTTGGGAGAAAAATGCAATGGTACAATACAGTTTTCCTTGCCAATATCTCTCTTTTGCAAAGAGCTGCGCATTGGAAAATTCAGGGCTATGTCGTGTAGATGATGGCCTAACAGGAGGCTTTAAAATTTTAATTCTAGTGTCCTTCGTTTGGGAGAAAAATGCAAAGGTACAAGACAGCTTTTCCTTGCCAATATCTCTCTTTTGCAAAGAGCTGCGCATTGGAAAATTCATGGCTATGCCGTGTAGATGATGGTCTAACAGGAGGCTTTAAAATTTTCTTTCTAGTGTCCTTCGTTTGGGAGAAAAATGCAATGGTACAAGACAGCTTTTCCTTGCCAATATCTCTCTTTTGCAAAGAGCTGCGCATTGGAAAATTCAGAGCTATGTCGTGTAGATGATGGCCTAACAGGAGGCTTTAAAATTTTCTTTCTAGTGTCCTTCGTTTGGGAGAAAAATGCAAAGGTATAAGACAGCTTTTCCTTGCCAATATCTCTCGTTTGCAAAGAGCTGCGCATTGGAAAATTCAGGGCTATATCGTGTAGATGATGGCCTAACAGGAGGCTTTAAAATTTTAATTCTAGTGTCCTTCGTTTGGGAGAAAAATGCAAAGGTACAAGACAGCTTTTCCTTGCCAATATCTCTCTTTTGCAAAGAGCTACGCATTGGAAAATTCAGGGCTATGTCGTGTAGATGATGGCCTAACAGGAGGCTTTAAAATTTTAATTCTAGTGTCCTTCGTTTGGGAGAAATATGCAATGGTACAAGACAGCTTTACCATGCCAATATCTCTCTTTTGCAAAGAGCTACGCATTGGAAAATTCAGGGCTATGTCGTGTAGATGATGGCCTAACAGGAGGCTTTAAAATTTTCTTTCTAGTGACCTTCGTTTGGGAGAAAAATGCAAAGGTACAAGACAGCTTTTCCTTGCCAATATCTCTCTTTTGCAAAGAGCTGCGCATTGGAAAATTCAGGGCTATGTCGTGTAGATGATGGCTTAACTGGAGGCTTTAAAATTTTCTTTCTAGTGACCTTCGTTTGGGAGAAAAATGCAAAGGTACAAGACAGCTTTTCCTTGCCAATATCTCTCTTTTGCAAAGAGCTGCGCATTGGAAAATTCATGGCTATATCGTGTAGATGATGGCCTAACATGAGGCTTTAAAATTTTAATTCTAGTGTCCTTCGTTTGGGAGAAAAATGCAGAGGTACAAGACAGCTTTTCCTTGCCAATATCTCTCTTTTGCAAAGAGCTGCGCATTGGAAAATTCATGGCTATGCCGTGTAAATGATGGTCTAACAGGAGGCTTTAAAATTTTCTTTCTAGTGACCTTCGTTTGGGAGAAAAATGCAATGGTACAAGACAGCTTTTCCTTGCCAATATCTCTCTTTTGCAAAGAGCTACGCATTGGAAAATTCAGGGCTATGTCGAGTAGATGATGGCCTAACAGGAGGCTTTAAAATTTTCTTTCTAGTGACCTTCGTTTGGGAGAAAAATGCAAAGGTACAAGACAGCTTTTCCTTGCCAATATCTCTCTTTTGCAAAGAGCTGCGCATTGGAAAATTCAGGGCTATGTCGTGTAGATGATGGCCTAACAGGAGGCTTTAAAATTTTCTTTCTAGTGTCCTTCGTTTGGGAGAAAAATGCAATGGTACAAGACAGCTTTTCCTTGCCAATATCTCTCTTTTGCAAAGAGCTGCGCATTGGAAAATTCAGGGCTATGTCGTGTAGATGATGGTCTAACAGGAGGCTTTAAAATTTTCTTTCTAGTGTCCTTCGTTTGGGAGAAAAATGCAATGGTACAAGACAGCTTTCCCTTGCCAATATCTCTCTTTTGCAAAGAGCTGCGCATTGGAAAATTCAGGGCTATGTCGTGTAGATGATGGCCTAACAGGAGGCTTTAAAATTTTCTTTCTAGTGTCCTTCGTTTGGGAGAAAAATGCAAAGGTATAAGACAGCTTTTCCTTGCCAATATCTCTCGTTTGCAAAGAGCTGCGCATTGGAAAATTCAGGGCTATATCGTGTAGATGATGGCCTAACAGGAGGCTTTAAAATTTTAATTCTAGTGTCCTTCGTTTGGGAGAAAAATGCAAAGGTACAAGACAGCTTTTCCTTGCCAATATCTCTCTTTTGCAAAGAGCTGCGCATTGGAAAATTCATGGCTATGCCGTGTAGATGTTGGTATAACAGGAGGCTTTAAAATTTTATTTCTAGTGTCCTTCGTTTGGGAGAAAAATGCAATGGTACAAGACAGCTTTTCCTTGCCAATATCTCTCTTTTGCAAAGAGCTGCGCATTGGAAAATTCAGGGCTATGTCGTGTAGATGATGGTCTAACAGGAGGCTTTAAAATTTTCTTTCTAGTGTCCTTCGTTTGGGAGAAAAATGCAATGGTACAAGACAGCTTTTCCTTGCCAATATCTCTCTTTTGCAAAGAGCTGCGCATTGGAAAATTCATGGCTATGTCGTGTAGATGATGGCCTAACAGGAGGCTTTAAAATTTTCTTTCTAGTGTCCTTCGTTTGGGAGAAAAATGCAAAGGTACAAGACAGCTTTTCCTTGCCAATATCTCTCTTTTGCAAAGAGCTACGCATTGGAAAATTCCGGGCTATGTCGTGTAGATGATGGCCTAACAGGAGGCTTTAAAATTTTCTTTCTAGTGACCTTCGTTTGGGAGAAAAATGCAATGGTACAAGACAGCTTTTCCTTGCCAATATCTCTCTTTTGCAAAGAGCTACGCATTGGAAAATTCAGGGCTATGTCGTGTAGATGATGGCCTAACAGGAGGCTTTAAAATTTTCTTTCTAGTGACCTTCGTTTGGGAGAAAAATGCAATGGTACAAGACAGCTTTTCCTTGCCAATATCTCTCTTTTGCAAAGAGCTGCGCATTGGAAAATTCAGGGCTATGTCGTGTAGATGATGGCCTAACAGGAGGCTTTAAAATTTTAATTCTAGTGTCCTTCGTTTGGGAGAAATATGCAATGGTACAAGACAGCTTTACCTTGCCAATATCTCTCTTTTGCAAAGAGCTACGCATTGGAAAATTCAGGGCTATGTCGTGTAGATGATGGCCTAACAGGAGGCTTTAAAATTTTCTTTCTAGTGTCCTTCGTTTGGGAGAAAAATGCAATGGTACAAGACAGCTTTTCCTTGCCAATATCTCTCTTTTGCAAAGAGCTACGCATTGGAAAATTCAGGGCTATTTCGTGTAGATGATGGCCTAACAGGAGGCTTTAAAATTTTCTTTCTTGTGTCCTTCGTTTGGGAGAAAAATGCAAAGGTACAAGACAGCTTTTCCTTGCCAATATCTCTCTTTTGCAAAGAGCTGCGCATTGGAAAATTCAGGGCTATGTCGTGTAGATGATGGCCTAACAGGAGGCTTTAAAATTTTCTTTCTAGTGTCCTTCGTTTGGGAGAAAAATGCAATGGTACAAGACAGCTTTTCCTTGCCAATATCTCTATTTTGCAAAGAGCTACGCATTGGAAAATTCAGGGCTATGTCGTGTAGATGATGGCCTAACAGGAGGCTTTAAAATTTTCTTTCTAGTGTCCTTCGTTTGGGAGAAAAATGCAATGGTACAAGACAGCTTTTCCTTGCCAATATCTCTCTTTTGCAAAGAGATACGCATTGGAAAATTCAGGGCTATTTCGTGTAGATGATGGCCTAACAGGAGGCTTTAAAATTTTCTTTCTAGTGTCCTTCGTTTGGGAGAAAAATGCAAAGGTACAAGACAGCTTTTCCTTGCCAATATCTCTCTTTTGCAAAGAGCTGCGCATTGGAAAATTCAGGGCTATGTCGTGTAGATGATGGCCAAACAGGAGGCTTTAAAATTTTCTTTCTAGTGTCCTTCGTTTGGGAGAAAAATGCAATGGTACAAGACAGCTTTTCCTTGCCAATATCTCTCTTTTGCAAAGAGCTACGCATTGGAAAATTCAGGGCTATGTCGTGTAGATGATGGCCTAACAGGAGGCTTTAAAATTTTCTTTCTAGTGACCTTCGTTTGGGAGAAAAATGCAAAGGTACAAGACAGCTTTTCCTTGCCAATATCTCTCTTTTGCAAAGAGCTGCGCATTGGAGAAATCAGGGCTATTTCGTGTAGATGATGGCCTAACAGGAGGCTTTAAAATTTTCTTCTAGTGTCCTTCGTTTGGGAGAAAAATGCAATGGTACAAGACAGCTTTTCCTTGCCAATATCTCTCTTTTGCAAAGAGCTGCGCATTGGAAAATTCAGGGCTATGTCGTGTAGATGATGGCCTAACAGGAGGCTTTAAAATTTTCTTTCTAGTGTCCTTCGTTTGGGAGAAAAATGCAATGGTACAAGACAGCTTTTCCTTGCCAATATCTCTCTTTTGCAAAGAGCTGCGCATTGGAAAATTCAGGGCTATGTCGTGTAGATGATGGCCTAACAGGAGGCTTTAAAATTTTCTTTCTAGTGACCTTCGTTTGGGAGAAAAATGCAAAGGTACAAGACAGCTTTTCCTTGCCAATATCTCTCTTTTGCAAAGAGCTGCGCATTGGAAAATTCATGGCTATGCCGTGTAGATGTTGGTCTAACAGGAGGCTTTAAAATTTTATTTCTAGTGTCCTTCGTTTGGGAGAAAAATGCAATGGTACAAGACAGCTTTTCCTTGCCAATATCTCTCTTTTGCAAAGAGCTGCGCATTGGAAAATTCAGGGCTATGTCGTGTAGATGATGGTCTAACAGGAGGCTTTAAAATTTTCTTTCTAGTGTCCTTCGTTTGGGAGAAAAATGCAATGGTACAAGACAGCTTTTCCTTGCCAATATCTCTCTTTTGCAAAGAGCTGCGCATTGGAAAATTCAGGGCTATGTCGTGTAGATGATGGCCTAACAGGAGGCTTTAAAATTTTCTTTCTAGTGTCCTTCGTTTGGGAGAAAAATGCAATGGTACAAGACAGCTTTTCCTTGCCAATATCTCTCTTTTGCAAAGAGCTGCGCATTGGAAAATTCATGGCTATGCCGTGTAGATGATGGTCTAACAGGAGGCTTTAAAATTTTCTTTCTAGTGTCCTTCGTTTGGGAGAAAAATGCAATGGTACAAGACAGCTTTTCCTTGCCAATATCTCTCTTTTGCAAAGAGCTGCGCATTGGAAAATTCAGGGCTATGTCGTGTAGATGATGGCCTAACAGGAGGCTTTAAAATTTTCTTTCTAGTGTCCTTCGTTTGGGAGAAAAATGCAAAGGTACAAGACAGCTTTTCCTTGCCAATATCTCTCTTTTGCAAAGAGCTACGCTTTGGAAAATTCAATGCTATGTCGTGTAGATGATAGCCTAACAGGAGGCTTTAAAATTTTCTTTCTAGTGACCTTCGTTTGGGAGAAAAATGCAAAGGTACAAGACAGCTTTTCCTTGCCAATATCTCTCTTTTGCAAAGAGCTGCGCATTGGAAAATTCAGGGCTATGTCGTGTAGATGATGGCCTAACAGGAGGCTTTAAAATTTTAATTCTAGTGTCCTTCGTTTGGGAGAAAAATGCAAAGGTACAAGACAGCTTTTCCTTGCCAATATCTCTCTTTTGCAAAGAGCTGCGCATTGGAAAATTCAGGGCTATGTCGTGTAGATGATGGCCTAACAGGAGGCTTTAAAATTTTCTTTCTAGTGTCCTTCGTTTGGGAGAAAAATGCAAAGGTACAAGACAGCTTTTCCTTGCCAATATCTCTCTTTTGCAAAGAGCTGCGCATTGGAAAATTCATGGCTATGCCGTGTAGATGATGGTCTAACAGGAGGCTTTAAAATTTTCTTTCTAGTGTCCTTCGTTTGGGAGAAAAATGCAATGGTACAAGACAGCTTTTCCTTGCCAATATCTCTCTTTTGCAAAGAGCTGCGCATTGGAAAATTCATGGCTATGCCGTGTAGATGATGGTCTAACAGGAGGCTTTAAAATTTTCTTTCTAGTGTCCTTCGTTTGGGAGAAAAATGCAATGGTACAAGACAGCTTTTCCTTGCCAATATCTCTCTTTTGCAAAGAGCTGCGCATTGGAAAATTCATGGCTATGCCGTGTAGATGATGGTCTAACAGGAGGCTTTAAAATTTTCTTTCTAGTGTCCTTCGTTTGGGAGAAAAATGCAATGGTACAAGACAGCTTTTCCTTGCCAATATCTCTCTTTTGCAAAGAGCTGCGCATTGGAAAATTCAGGGCTATGTCGTGTAGATGATGGCCTAACAGGAGGCTTTAAAATTTTCTTTCTAGTGTCCTTCGTTTGGGAGAAAAATGCAAAGGTACAAGTTAGCTTTTCCTTGCCAATATCTCTCTTTTGCAAAGAGCTGCGCATTGGAAAATTCATGGCTATGCCGTGTAGATGATGGTCTAACAGGAGGCTTTAAAATTTTCATTCTAGTGTCCTTCGTTTGGGAGAAAAATGCAATGGTACAAGACAGCTTTTCCTTGCCAATATCTCTATTTTGCAAAGAGCTGCGCATTGGAAAATTCAGGGCTATGCCGTGTAGATGATGGTCTAACAGGAGGCTTTAAAATTTTCATTCTAGTGTCCTTCGTTTGGGAGAAAAATGCAATGGTACAAGACAGCTTTTCCTTGCCAATATCTCTCTTTTGCAAAGAGCTGCGCATTGGAAAATTCAGGGCTATGTCGTGTAGATGATGGCCTAACAGGAGGCTTTAAAATTTTCTTTCTAGTGTCCTTCGTTTGGGAGAAAAATGCAATGGTACAAGACAGCTTTTCCTTGCCAATATCTCTCTTTTGCAAAGAGCTGCGCATTGGAAAATTCAGGGCTATGTCGTGTAGATGATGGCCTAACAGGAGGCTTTAAAATTTTCTTTCTAGTGACCTTCGTTTGGGAGAAAAATGCAAAGGTACAAGACAGCTTTTCCTTGCCAATATCTCTCTTTTGCAAAGAGCTGCGCATTGGAAAATTCATGGCTATGCCGTGTAGATGTTGGTCTAACAGGAGGCTTTAAAATTTTATTTCTAGTGTCCTTCGTTTGGGAGAAAAATGCAATGGTACAAGACAGCTTTTCCTTGCCAATATCTCTCTTTTGCAAAGAGCTGCGCATTGGAAAATTCAGGGCTATGTCGTGTAGATGATGGCCTAACAGGAGGCTTTAAAATTTTATTTCTAGTGTCCTTCGTTTGGGAAAAAAATGCAATGGTACAAGACAGCTTTTCCTTGCCAATATCTCTCTTTTGCAAAGAGCTGCGCATTGGAAAATTCAGGGCTATGTCGTGTAGATGATGGTCTAACAGGAGGCTTTAAAATTTTCTTTCTAGTGTCCTTCGTTTGGGAGAAAAATGCAATGGTACAAGACAGCTTTTCCTTGCCAATATCTCTCTTTTGCAAAGAGCTGCGCATTGGAAAATTCAGGGCTATGTCGTGTAGATGATGGCCTAACAGAAGGCTTTAAAATTTTCTTTCTAGTGTCCTTCGTTTGGGAGAAAAATGCAAAGGTATAAGACAGCTTTTCCTTGCCAATATCTCTCGTTTGCAAAGAGTTGCGCATTGGAAAATTCAGGGCTATATCGTGTAGATGATGGCCTAACAGGAGGCTTTAAAATTTTAATTCTAGTGTCCTTCGTTTGGGAGAAAAATGCAATGGTACAAGACAGCTTTTCCTTGCCAATATCTCTCTTTTGCAAAGAGCTGCGCATTGGAAAATTCAGGGCTATGTCGTGTAGATGATGGTCTAACAGGAGGCTTTAAAATTTTCTTTCTAGTGTCCTTCGTTTGGGAGAAAAATGCAATGGTACAATACAGCTTTTCCTTGCCAATATCTCTATTTTGCAAAGAGCTGCGCATTGGAAAATTCAGGGCTATGTCGTGTAGATGATGGCCTAACAGGAGGCTTTAAAATTTTCTTTCTAGTGTCCTTCGTTTGGGAGAAAAATGCAAAGGTACAAGACAGCTTTTCCTTGCCAATATCTCTCTTTTGCAAAGAGCTGCGCATTGGAAAATTCAGGGCTATGTCGTGTAGATGATGGCCTAACAGGAGGCTTTAAAATTGTAATTCTAGTGTCCTTCGTTTGGGAGAAAAATGCAAAGGTACAAGACAGCTTTTCCTTGCCAATATCTCTCTTTTGCAAAGAGCTACGCATTGGAAAATTCAGGGCTATGTCGTGTAGATGATGGCCTAACAGGAGGCTTTAAAATTTTCTTTCTAGTGACCTTCGTTTGGGAGAAAAATGCAAAGGTACAAGACAGCTTTTCCTTGCCAATATCTCTCTTTTGCAAAGAGCTGCGCATTGGAAAATTCAGGGCTATGTCGTGTAGATGATGGCCTAACAGGAGGCTTTAAAATTTTCTTTCTAGTGTCCTTCGTTTGGGAGAAAAATGCAATGGTACAAGACAGCTTTTCCTTGCCAATATCTCTCTTTTGCAAAGAGCTGCGCATTGGAAAATTCAGGGCTATGTCGTGTAGATGATGGCCTAACAGGAGGCTTTAAAATTTTCTTTCTAGTGACCTTCGTTTGGGAGAAAAATGCAAAGGTACAAGACAGCTTTTCCTTGCCAATATCTCTCTTTTGCAAAGAGCTGCGCATTGGAAAATTCAGGGCTATGTCGTGTAGATGATGGCCTAACAGGAGGCTTTAAAATTTTATTTCTAGTGTCCTTCGTTTGGGAGAAAAATGCAATGGTACAAGACAGCTTTTCCTTGCCAATATCTCTCTTTTGCAAAGAGTTGCGCATTGGAAAATTCAGGGCTATGTCGTGTAGATGATGGTCTAACAGGAGGCTATAAAATTTTCTTTCTAGTGTCCTTCGTTTGGGAGAAAAATGCAATGGTACAAGACAGCTTTTCCATGCCAATATCTCTCTTTTGCAAAGAGCTGCGCATTGGAAAATTCAGGGCTATGTCGTGTAGATGATGGCCTAACAGGAGGCTTTAAAATTTTCTTTCTAGTGTCCTTCGTTTGGGAGAAAAATGCAAAGGTATAAGACAGCTTTTCCTTGCCAATATCTCTCTTTTGCAAAGAGCTGCGCATTGGAAAATTCAGGGCTATATCGTGTAGATGATGGCCTAACAGGAGGCTTTAAAATTTTAATTCTAGTGTCCTTCGTTTGGGAGAAAAATGCAATGGTACAAGACAGCTTTTCCTTGCCAATATCTCTCTTTTGCAAAGAGCTGCGCATTGGAAAATTCAGGGCTATGTCGTGTAGATGATGGTCTAACAGGAGGCTTTAAAATTTTCTTTCTAGTGTCCTTCGTTTGGGAGAAAAATGCAAAGGTATAAGACAGCTTTTCCTTGCCAATATCTCTCGTTTGCAAAGAGCTGCGCATTGGAAAATTCAGGGCTATATCGTGTAGATGATGGCCTAACAGGAGGCTTTAAAATTTTAATTCTAGTGTCCTTCGTTTGGGAGAAAAATGCAAAGGTACAAGACAGCTTTTCCTTGCCAATATCTCTCTTTTGCAAAGAGCTGCGCATTGGAAAATTCATGGCTATGCCGTGTAGATGATGGCCTAACAGGAGGCTTTAAAATTTTATTTCTAGTGTCCTTCGTTTGGGAGAAAAATGCAATGGTACAAGACAGCTTTTCCTTGCCAATATCTCTCTTTTGCAAAGAGTTGCGCATTGGAAAATTCAGGGCTATGTCGTGTAGATGATGGTCTAACAGGAGGCTTTAAAATTTTCTTTCTAGTGTCCTTCGTTTGGGAGAAAAATGCAATGGTACAAGACAGCTTTTCCTTGCCAATATCTCTCTTTTGCAAAGAGCTGCGCATTGGAAAATTCAGGGCTATGTCGTGTAGATGATGGCCTAACAGGAGGCTTTAAAATTTTCTTTCTAGTGTCCTTCGTTTGGGAGAAAAATGCAAAGGTATAAGACAGCTTTTCCTTGCCAATATCTCTCGTTTGCATAGAGCTGCGCATTGGAAAATTCAGGGCTATATCGTGTAGATGATGGTCTAACAGGAGGCTTTAAAATTTTCTTTCTAGTGTCCTTCGTTTGGGAGAAAAATGCAATGGTACAAGACAGCTTTTCCTTGCCAATATCTCTCTTTTGCAAAGAGCTGCGCATTGGAAAATTCAGGGCTATGTCGTGTAGATGATGGCCTAACAGGAGGCTTTAAAATTTTCTTTCTAGTGTCCTTCGTTTGGGAGAAAAATGCAAAGGTATAAGACAGCTTTTCCTTGCCAATATCTCTCTTTTGCAAAGAGCTGCGCATTGGAAAATTCAGGGCTATATCGTGTAGATGATGGCCTAACAGGAGGCTTTAAAATTTTAATTCTAGTGTCCTTCGTTTGGGAGAAAAATGCAATGGTACAAGACAGCTTTTCCTTGCCAATATCTCTCTTTTGCAAAGAGCTGCGCATTGGAAAATTCAGGGCTATGTCGTGTAGATGATGGTCTAACAGGAGGCTTTAAAATTTTCTTTCTAGTGTCCTTCGTTTGGGAGAAAAATGCAAAGGTATAAGACAGCTTTTCCTTGCCAATATCTCTCGTTTGCAAAGAGCTGCGCATTGGAAAATTCAGGGCTATATCGTGTAGATGATGGCCTAACAGGAGGCTTTAAAATTTTAATTCTAGTGTCCTTCGTTTGGGAGAAAAATGCAAAGGTACAAGACAGCTTTTCCTTGCCAATATCTCTCTTTTGCAAAGAGCTGCGCATTGGAAAATTCATGGCTATGCCGTGTAGATGATGGCCTAACAGGAGGCTTTAAAATTTTATTTCTAGTGTCCTTCGTTTGGGAGAAAAATGCAATGGTACAAGACAGCTTTTCCTTGCCAATATCTCTCTTTTGCAAAGAGTTGCGCATTGGAAAATTCAAGGCTATGTCGTGTAGATGATGGTCTAACAGGAGGCTTTAAAATTTTCTTTCTAGTGTCCTTCGTTTGGGAGAAAAATGCAATGGTACAAGACAGCTTTTCCTTGCCAATATCTCTCTTTTGCAAAGAGCTGCGCATTGGAAAATTCAGGGCTATGTCGTGTAGATGATGGCCTAACAGGAGGCTTTAAAATTTTCTTTCTAGTGTCCTTCGTTTGGGAGAAAAATGCAAAGGTATAAGACAGCTTTTCCTTGCCAATATCTCTCGTTTGCAAAGAGCTGCGCATTGGAAAATTCAGGGCTATATCGTGTAGATGATGGCCTAACAGGAGGCTTTAAAATTTTAATTCTAGTGTCCTTCGTTTGGGAGAAAAATGCAAAGGTACAAGACAGCTTTTCCTTGCCAATATCTCTCTTTTGCAAAGAGCTGCGCATTGGAAAATTCATGGCTATGCCGTGTAGATGATGGTCTAACAGGAGGCTTTAAAATTTTCTTTCTAGTGTCCTTCGTTTGGGAGAAAAATGCAATGGTACAAGACAGCTTTTCCTTGCCAATATCTCTCTTTTGCAAAGAGCTGCGCATTGGAAAATTCAGGGCTATGTCGTGTAGATGATGGCCTAACAGGAGGCTTTAAAATTTTATTTCTAGTGTCCTTCGTTTGGGAGAAAAATGCAATGGTAGAAGACAGCTTTTCCTTGCCAATATCTCTCTTTTGCAAAGAGTTGCGCATTGGAAAATTCAGGGCTATGTCGTGTAGATGATGGTCTAACAGGAGGCTTTAAAATTTTCTTTCTAGTGTCCTTCGTTTGGGAGAAAAATGCAATGGTACAAGACAGCTTTTCCTTGCCAATATCTCTCTTTTGCAAAGAGCTGCGCATTGGAAAATTCAGGGCTATGTCGTGTAGATGATGGCCTAACAGGAGGCTTTAAAATTTTCTTTCTAGTGTCCTTCGTTTGGGAGAAAAATGCAATGGTACAAGACAGCTTTTCCTTGCCAATATCTCTCTTTTGCAAAGAGCTGCGCATTGGAAAATTCAGGGCTATGTCGTGTAGATGATGGCCTAACAGGAGGCTTTAAAATTTTCTTTCTAGTGACCTTCGTTTGGGAGAAAAATGCAAAGGTACAAGACAGCTTTTCCTTGCCAATATCTCTCTTTTGCAAAGAGCTGCGCATTGGAAAATTCAGGGCTATATCGTGTAGATTATGGCCTAACAGGAGGCTTTAAAATTTTAATTCTAGTGTCCTTCGTTTGGGAGAAAAAAGCAATGGTACAAGACAGCTTTTCCTTGCCAATATCTCTCTTTTGCAAAGAGCTGCGCATTGGAAAATTCAGGGCTATGTCGTGTAGATGATGGTCTAACAGGAGGCTGTAAAATTTTCTTTCTAGTGTCCTTCGTTTGGGAGAAAAATGCAATGGTACAAGACAGCTTTTCCTTGCCAATATCTCTCTTTTGCAAAGAGCTGCGCATTGGAAAATCCAGGGCTATGTCGTGTAGATGATGGCCTAACAGGAGGCTTTAAAATTTTCTTTCTAGTGTCCTTCGTTTGGGAGAAAAATGCAATGGTACAAGACAGCTTTTCCTTGCCAATATCTCTCTTTTGCAAAGAGCTGCGCATTGGAAAATTCAGGGCTATGTCGTGTAGATGATGGCCTAACAGGAGGCTTTAAAATTTTCTTTCTAGTGTCCTTCGTTTGGGAGAAAAATGCAAAGGTACAAGACAGCTTTTCCTTGCCAATATCTCTCTTTTGCAAAGAGCTACGCATTGGAAAATTCAGGGCTATGTCGTGTAGATGATGGCCTAACAGGAGGCTTTAAACTTTTCTTTCTAGTGACCTTCGTTTGGGAGAAAAATGCAAAGGTACAAGACAGCTTTTCCTTGCCAATATCTCTCTTTTGCAAAGAGCTGCGCATTGGAAAATTCAGGGCTATGTCGTGTAGATGATGGCCTAACAGGAGGCTTTAAAATTTTCTTTCTAGTGTCCTTCGTTTGGGAGAAAAATGCAAAGGTACGAGTTAGTTTTTTCTTGCCAATATCTCTCTTTTGCAAAGAGCTGCGCATTGGAAAATTCAGGGCTATGTCGTGTAGATGATGGCCTAACAGGAGGCTTTAAACTTTTCTTTCTAGTGACCTTCGTTTGGGAGAAAAATGCAAAGGTACAAGACAGCTTTTCCTTGCCAATATCTCTCTTTTGCAAAGAGCTGCGCATTGGAAAATTCAGGGCTATGTCGTGTAGATGATGGCCTAACAGGAGGCTTTAAAATTTTCTTTCTAGTGTCCTTCGTTTGGGAGAAAAATGCAAAGGTACAAGACAGCTTTTCCTTGCCAATATCTCTCTTTTGCAAAGAGCTGCGCATTGGAAAATTCAGGGCTATATCGTGTAGATGATGACCTAACAGGAGGCTTTAAAATTTTAATTCTAGTGTCCTTCGTTTGGGAGAAAAATGCAAAGGTACAAGACAGCTTTTCCTTGCCAATATCTCTCTTTTGCAAAGAGCTGCGCATTGGAAAATTCATGGCTATGCCGTGTAGATGATGGTCTAACAGGAGACTTTAAAATTTTCTTTCTAGTGTCCTTCGATTGGGAGAAAAATGCAATGGTACAAGACAGCTTTTCCTTGCCAATATCTCTCTTTTGCAAAGAGCTGCGCATTAGAAAATTCAGGGCTATGTCGTGTAGATGATGGCCTAACAGGAGGCTTTAAAATTTTCTTTCTAGTGTCCTTCGTTTGGGAGAAAAATGCAAAGGTACAAGACAGCTTTTCCTTGCCAATATCTCTCTTTTGCAAAGAGCTACGCATTGAAAAATTCAGGGCTATGTCGTGTAGATGATAGCCTAACAGGAGGCTTTAATATTTTCTTTCTAGTGACCTTCGTTTGGGAGAAAAATGCAAAGGTACAAGACAGCTTTTCCTTGCCAATATCTCTCTTTTGCAAAGAGCTGCGCATTGGAAAATTCAGGGCTATGTCGTGTAGATGATGGCCTAACAGGAGGCTTTAAAATTTTCTTTCTAGTGTCCTTCGTTTAAGAGAAAAATGCAAAGGTACAAGACAGCTTTTCCTTGCCAATATCTCTCTTTTGCAAAGAGCTACGCATTGGAAAATTCAGGGCTATGTCGTGTAGATGATGGCCTAACAAGAGGCTTTAAAATTTTCTTTCTAGTGACCTTCGTTTGGGAGAAAAATGCAAAGGTACAAGACAGCTTTTCCTTGCCAATATCTTTTTGCAAAGAGCTACGCATTGGAAAATTTAGGGCTATGTCGTGTAGATGATGGCCTAACAGGAGGCTTTAAAATTTTCTTTCTAGTGACCTTCGTTTGGGAGAAAAATGCAAAGGTACAAGACAGCTTTTCCTTGCCAATATCTCTCTTTTGCAAAGAGCTGCGCATTGGAAAATTCAGGGCTATATCGTGTAGATGATGGCCTAACAGGAGGCTTTAAAATTTTAATTCTAGTGTCCTTCGTTTGGGAGAAAAATGCAATGGTACAAGACAGCTTTTCCTTGCCAATATCTCTCTTTTGCAAAGAGCTGCGCATTGGAAAATTCAGGGCTATGTCGTGTAGATGATGGTCTAACAGGAGGCTTTAAAATTTTCTTTCTAGTGTCCTTCGTTTGGGAGAAAAATGCAATGGTACAAGACAGCTTTTCCTTGCCAATATCTCTCTTTTGCAAAGAGCTGCGCATTGGAAAATTCAGGGCTATGTCGTGTAGATGATGGCCTAACAGGAGGCTTTAAAATTTTCTTTCTAGTGTCCTTCGTTTGGGAGAAAAATGCAATGGTACAAGACAGCTTTTCCTTGCCAATATCTCTCTTTTGCAAAGAGCTGCGCATTGGAAAATTCAGGGCTATGTCGTGTAGATGATGGCCTAACAGGAGGCTTTAAAATTTTCTTTCTAGTGTCCTTCGTTTGGGAGAAAAATGCAAAGGTACAAGACAGCTTTTCCTTGCCAATATCTCTCTTTTGCAAAGAGCTACGCATTGGAAAATTCAGGGCTATGTCGTGTAGATGATGGCCTAACAGGAGGCTTTAAACTTTTCTTTCTAGTGACCTTCGTTTGGGAGAAAAATGCAAAGGTACAAGACAGCTTTTCCTTGCCAATATCTCTCTTTTGCAAAGAGCTGCGCATTGGAAAATTCAGGGCTATGTCGTGTAGATGATGGCCTAACAGGAGGCTTTAAAATTTTAATTCTAGTGTCCTTCGTTTGGGAGAAAAATGCAAAGGTACGAGTTAGTTTTTTCTTGCCAATATCTCTCTTTTGCAAAGAGCTGCGCATTGGAAAATTCATGGCTATGCCGTGTAGATGATGGTCTAACAGGAGGCTTTAAAATTTTCTTTCTAGTGTCCTTCGTTTGGGAGAAAAATGCAATGGTACAAGATAGCTTTTCCTTGCCAATATCTCTCTTTTGCAAAGAGCTGCGCATTGGAAAATTCAGGGCTATGTCGTGTAGATGATGGCCTAACAGGAGGCTTTAAAATTTTCTTTCTAGTGTCCTTCGTTTGGGAGAAAAATGCAAAGGTACAAGACAGCTTTTCCTTGCCAATATCTCTCTTTTCCAAAGAGCTACGCATTGGAAAATTCAGGGCTATGTCGTGTAGATGATGGCCTAACAGGAGGCTTTAAACTTTTCTTTCTAGTGACCTTCGTTTGGGAGAAAAATGCAAAGGTACAAGACAGCTTTTCCTTGCCAATATCTCTCTTTTGCAAAGAGCTACGCATTGGAAAATTCAGGGCTATGTCGTGTAGATGATGGCCTAACAGGAGGCTTTAAAATTTTCTTTCTAGTGACCTTCGTTTGGGAGAAAAATGCAAAGGTACAAGACAGCTTTTCCTTGCCAATATCTCTCTTTTGCAAAGAGCTGCGCATTGGAAAATTCAGGGCTATGTCGTGTAGATGATGGCCTAACAGGAGGCTTTAAAATTTTCTTTCTAGTGACCTTCGTTTGGGAGAAAAATGCAAAGGTACAAGACAGCTTTTCCTTGCCAATATCTCTCTTTTGCAAAGAGCTGCGCATTGGAAAATTCAGGGCTATGTCGTGTAGATGATGGCCTAACAGGAGGCTTTAAAATTTTCTTTCTAGTGTCCTTCGTTTGGGAGAAAAATGCAATGGTACAAGACAGCTTTTCCTTGCCAATATCTCTCTTTTGCAAAGAGCTGCGCATTGGAAAATTCAGGGCTATGTCGTGTAGATGATGGCCTAACAGGAAGCTTTAAAATTTTCTTTCTAGTGACCTTCGTTTGGGAGAAAAATGCAAAGGTACAAGACAGCTTTTCCTTGCCAATATCTCTCTTTTGCAAAGAGCTGCGCATTGGAAAATTCAGGGCTATATCGTGTAGATGATGGCCTAACAGGAGGCTTTAAAATTTTAATTCTAGTGTCCTTCGTTTGGGAGAAAAATGCAATGGTACAAGACAGCTTTTCCTTGCCAATATCTCTCTTTTGCAAAGAGCTGCGCATTGGAAAATTCAGGGCTATGTCGTGTAGATGATGGCCTAACAGGAGGCTTTAAAATTTTCTTTCTAGTGTCCTTCGTTTGGGAGAAAAATGCATTGGTACAAGACAGCTTTTCCTTGCCAATATCTCTCTTTTGCAAAGAGCTGCGCATTGGAAAATTCAGGGCTATGTCGTGTAGATGATGGCCTAACAGGAGGCTTTAAAATTTTCTTTCTAGTGTCCTTCGTTTGGGAGAAAAATGCAAAGGTACAAGACAGCTTTTCCTTGCCAATATCTCTCTTTTGCAAAGAGCTACGCATTGGAAAATTCAGGGCTATGTCGTGTAGATGATGGCCTAACAGGAGGCTTTAAACTTTTCTTTCTAGTGACCTTCGTTTGGGAGAAAAATGCAAAGGTACAAGACAGCTTTTCCTTGCCAATATCTCTCTTTTGCAAAGAGCTGCGCATTGGAAAATTCAGGGCTATGTCGTGTAGATGATGGCCTAACAGGAGGCTTTAAAATTTTAATTCTAGTGTCCTTCGTTTGGGAGAAAAATGCAAAGGTACGAGTTAGTTTTTTCTTGCCAATATCTCTCTTTTGCAAAGAGCTGCGCATTGGAAAATTCATGGCTATGCCGTGTAGATGATGGTCTAACAGGAGGCTTTAAAATTTTCTTTCTAGTGTCCTTCGTTTGGGAGAAAAATGCAATGGTACAAGACAGCTTTTCCTTGCCAATATCTCTCTTTTGCAAAGAGCTGCGCATTGGAAAATTCAGGGCTATGTCGTGTAGATGATGGCCTAACAGGAGGCTTTAAAATTTTCTTTCTAGTGTCCTTCGTTTGGGAGAAAAATGCAAAGGTACAAGACAGCTTTTCCTTGCCAATATCTCTCTTTTGCAAAGAGCTACGCATTGGAAAATTCAGGGCTATGTCGTGTAGATGATGGCCTAACAGGAGGCTTTAAACTTTTCTTTCTAGTGACCTTCGTTTGGGAGAAAAATGCAAAGGTACAAGACAGCTTTTCCTTGCCAATATCTCTCTTTTGCAAAGAGCTGCGCATTGGAAAATTCAGGGCTATGTCGTGTAGATGATGGCCTAACAGGAGGCTTTAAAATTTTCTTATTAGTGTCCTTCGTTTGGGAGAAAAATGCAAAGGTACAAGACAGCTTTTCCTTGCCAATATCTCTCTTTTGCAAAGAGCTGCGCATTGGAAAATTCAGGGCTATATCGTGTAGATGATGACCTAACAGGAGGCTTTAAAATTTTAATTCTAGTGTCCTTCGTTTGGGAGAAAAATGCAAAGGTACAAGACAGCTTTTCCTTGCCAATATCTCTCTTTTGCAAAGAGCTGCGCATTGGAAAATTCATGGCTATGCCGTGTAGATGATGGTCTAACAGGAGACTTTAAAATTTTCTTTCTAGTGTCCTTCGATTGGGAGAAAAATGCAATGGTACAAGACAGCTTTTCCTTGCCAATATCTCTCTTTTGCAAAGAGCTGCGCATTGGAAAATTCAGGGCTATGTCGTGTAGATGATGGCCTAACAGGAGGCTTTAAAATTTTCTTTCTAGTGTCCTTCGTTTGGGAGAAAAATGCAAAGGTACAAGACAGCTTTTCCTTGCCAATATCTCTCTTTTGCAAAGAGCTACGCATTGAAAAATTCAGGGCTATGTCGTGTAGATGATAGCCTAACAGGAGGCTTTAATATTTTCTTTCTAGTGACCTTCGTTTGGGAGAAAAATGCAAAGGTACAAGACAGCTTTTCCTTGCCAATATCTCTCTTTTGCAAAGAGCTGCGCATTGGAAAATTCAGGGCTATGTCGTGTAGATGATGGCCTAACAGGAGGCTTTAAAATTTTCTTTCTAGTGTCCTTCGTTTAAGAGAAAAATGCAAAGGTACAAGACAGCTTTTCCTTGCCAATATCTCTCTTTTGCAAAGAGCTACGCATTGGAAAATTCAGGGCTATGTCGTGTAGATGATGGCCTAACAAGAGGCTTTAAAATTTTCTTTCTAGTGACCTTCGTTTGGGAGAAAAATGCAAAGGTACAAGACAGCTTTTCCTTGCCAATATCTTTTTGCAAAGAGCTACGCATTGGAAAATTTAGGGCTATGTCGTGTAGATGATGGCCTAACAGGAGGCTTTAAAATTTTCTTTCTAGTGACCTTCGTTTGGGAGAAAAATGCAAAGGTACAAGACAGCTTTTCCTTGCCAATATCTCTCTTTTGCAAAGAGCTGCGCATTGGAAAATTCAGGGCTATATCGTGTAGATGATGGCCTAACAGGAGGCTTTAAAATTTTAATTCTAGTGTCCTTCGTTTGGGAGAAAAATGCAATGGTACAAGACAGCTTTTCCTTGCCAATATCTCTCTTTTGCAAAGAGCTGCGCATTGGAAAATTCAGGGCTATGTCGTGTAGATGATGGTCTAACAGGAGGCTTTAAAATTTTCTTTCTAGTGTCCTTCGTTTGGGAGAAAAATGCAATGGTACAAGACAGCTTTTCCTTGCCAATATCTCTCTTTTGCAAAGAGCTGCGCATTGGAAAATTCAGGGCTATGTCGTGTAGATGATGGCCTAACAGGAGGCTTTAAAATTTTCTTTCTAGTGTCCTTCGTTTGGGAGAAAAATGCAATGGTACAAGACAGCTTTTCCTTGCCAATATCTCTCTTTTGCAAAGAGCTGCGCATTGGAAAATTCAGGGCTATGTCGTGTAGATGATGGCCTAACAGGAGGCTTTAAAATTTTCTTTCTAGTGTCCTTCGTTTGGGAGAAAAATGCAAAGGTACAAGACAGCTTTTCCTTGCCAATATCTCTCTTTTGCAAAGAGCTACGCATTGGAAAATTCAGGGCTATGTCGTGTAGATGATGGCCTAACAGGAGGCTTTAAACTTTTCTTTCTAGTGACCTTCGTTTGGGAGAAAAATGCAAAGGTACAAGACAGCTTTTCCTTGCCAATATCTCTCTTTTGCAAAGAGCTGCGCATTGGAAAATTCAGGGCTATGTCGTGTAGATGATGGCCTAACAGGAGGCTTTAAAATTTTAATTCTAGTGTCCTTCGTTTGGGAGAAAAATGCAAAGGTACGAGTTAGTTTTTTCTTGCCAATATCTCTCTTTTGCAAAGAGCTGCGCATTGGAAAATTCATGGCTATGCCGTGTAGATGATGGTCTAACAGGAGGCTTTAAAATTTTCTTTCTAGTGACCTTCGTTTGGGAGAAAAATGCAAAGGTACAAGACAGCTTTTCCTTGCCAATATCTCTCTTTTGCAAAGAGCTGCGCATTGGAAAATTCAGGGCTATGTCGTGTAGATGATGGCCTAACAGGAGGCTTTAAAATTTTCTTTCTAGTGACCTTCGTTTGGGAGAAAAATGCAAAGGTACAAGACAGCTTTTCCTTGCCAATATCTCTCTTTTGCAAAGAGCTACGCATTGGAAAATTCAGGGCTATGTCGTGTAGATGATGGCCTAACAGGAGGCTTTAAAATTTTCTTTCTAGTGACCTTCGTTTGGGAGAAAAATGCAAAGGTACAAGACAGCTTTTCCTTGCCAATATCTCTCTTTTGCAAAGAGCTGCGCATTGGAAAATTCAGGGCTATGTCGTGTAGATGATGGCCTAA
Organism: Pseudophryne corroboree; assembly: GCF_028390025.1. NCBI lineage: Eukaryota > Metazoa > Chordata > Amphibia > Anura > Myobatrachidae > Pseudophryne > Pseudophryne corroboree. Next base: position 171,687 of record NW_026970407.1, on the reverse strand, counting down.
CAGGAGGCTTTAAAATTTTCTTTCTAGTGACCTTCGTTTGGGAGAAAAATGCAAAGGTACAAGACAGCTTTTCCTTGCCAATATCTCTCTTTTGCAAAGAGCTGCGCATTGGAAAATTCAGGGCTATGTCGTGTAGATGATGGCCTAACAGGAGGCTTTAAAATTTTCTTTCTAGTGTCCTTCGTTTGGGAGAAAAATGCAATGGTACAAGACAGCTTTTCCTTGCCAATATCTCTCTTTTGCAAAGAGCTGCGCATTGGAAAATTCAGGGCTATGTCGTGTAGATGATGGCCTAACAGGAAGCTTTAAAATTTTCTTTCTAGTGACCTTCGTTTGGGAGAAAAATGCAAAGGTACAAGACAGCTTTTCCTTGCCAATATCTCTCTTTTGCAAAGAGCTGCGCATTGGAAAATTCAGGGCTATATCGTGTAGATGATGGCCTAACAGGAGGCTTTAAAATTTTAATTCTAGTGTCCTTCGTTTGGGAGAAAAATGCAATGGTACAAGACAGCTTTTCCTTGCCAATATCTCTCTTTTGCAAAGAGCTGCGCATTGGAAAATTCAGGGCTATGTCGTGTAGATGATGGCCTAACAGGAGGCTTTAAAATTTTCTTTCTAGTGTCCTTCGTTTGGGAGAAAAATGCATTGGTACAAGACAGCTTTTCCTTGCCAATATCTCTCTTTTGCAAAGAGCTGCGCATTGGAAAATTCAGGGCTATGTCGTGTAGATGATGGCCTAACAGGAGGCTTTAAAATTTTCTTTCTAGTGTCCTTCGTTTGGGAGAAAAATGCAAAGGTACAAGACAGCTTTTCCTTGCCAATATCTCTCTTTTGCAAAGAGCTACGCATTGGAAAATTCAGGGCTATGTCGTGTAGATGATGGCCTAACAGGAGGCTTTAAACTTTTCTTTCTAGTGACCTTCGTTTGGGAGAAAAATGCAAAGGTACAAGACAGCTTTTCCTTGCCAATATCTCTCTTTTGCAAAGAGCTGCGCATTGGAAAATTCAGGGCTATGTCGTGTAGATGATGGCCTAACAGGAGGCTTTAAAATTTTAATTCTAGTGTCCTTCGTTTGGGAGAAAAATGCAAAGGTACGAGTTAGTTTTTTCTTGCCAATATCTCTCTTTTGCAAAGAGCTGCGCATTGGAAAATTCATGGCTATGCCGTGTAGATGATGGTCTAACAGGAGGCTTTAAAATTTTCTTTCTAGTGTCCTTCGTTTGGGAGAAAAATGCAATGGTACAAGACAGCTTTTCCTTGCCAATATCTCTCTTTTGCAAAGAGCTGCGCATTGGAAAATTCAGGGCTATGTCGTGTAGATGATGGCCTAACAGGAGGCTTTAAAATTTTCTTTCTAGTGTCCTTCGTTTGGGAGAAAAATGCAAAGGTACAAGACAGCTTTTCCTTGCCAATATCTCTCTTTTGCAAAGAGCTACGCATTGGAAAATTCAGGGCTATGTCGTGTAGATGATGGCCTAACAGGAGGCTTTAAACTTTTCTTTCTAGTGACCTTCGTTTGGGAGAAAAATGCAAAGGTACAAGACAGCTTTTCCTTGCCAATATCTCTCTTTTGCAAAGAGCTGCGCATTGGAAAATTCAGGGCTATGTCGTGTAGATGATGGCCTAACAGGAGGCTTTAAAATTTTCTTTCTAGTGTCCTTCGTTTGGGAGAAAAATGCAAAGGTACAAGACAGCTTTTCCTTGCCAATATCTCTCTTTTGCAAAGAGCTGCGCATTGGAAAATTCAGGGCTATATCGTGTAGATGATGACCTAACAGGAGGCTTTAAAATTTTAATTCTAGTGTCCTTCGTTTGGGAGAAAAATGCAAAGGTACAAGACAGCTTTTCCTTGCCAATATCTCTCTTTTGCAAAGAGCTGCGCATTGGAAAATTCATGGCTATGCCGTGTAGATGATGGTCTAACAGGAGACTTTAAAATTTTCTTTCTAGTGTCCTTCGATTGGGAGAAAAATGCAATGGTACAAGACAGCTTTTCCTTGCCAATATCTCTCTTTTGCAAAGAGCTGCGCATTGGAAAATTCAGGGCTATGTCGTGTAGATGATGGCCTAACAGGAGGCTTTAAAATTTTCTTTCTAGTGTCCTTCGTTTGGGAGAAAAATGCAAAGGTACAAGACAGCTTTTCCTTGCCAATATCTCTCTTTTGCAAAGAGCTACGCATTGAAAAATTCAGGGCTATGTCGTGTAGATGATAGCCTAACAGGAGGCTTTAATATTTTCTTTCTAGTGACCTTCGTTTGGGAGAAAAATGCAAAGGTACAAGACAGCTTTTCCTTGCCAATATCTCTCTTTTGCAAAGAGCTGCGCATTGGAAAATTCAGGGCTATGTCGTGTAGATGATGGCCTAACAGGAGGCTTTAAAATTTTCTTTCTAGTGTCCTTCGTTTAAGAGAAAAATGCAAAGGTACAAGACAGCTTTTCCTTGCCAATATCTCTCTTTTGCAAAGAGCTACGCATTGGAAAATTCAGGGCTATGTCGTGTAGATGATGGCCTAACAAGAGGCTTTAAAATTTTCTTTCTAGTGACCTTCGTTTGGGAGAAAAATGCAAAGGTACAAGACAGCTTTTCCTTGCCAATATCTTTTTGCAAAGAGCTACGCATTGGAAAATTTAGGGCTATGTCGTGTAGATGATGGCCTAACAGGAGGCTTTAAAATTTTCTTTCTAGTGACCTTCGTTTGGGAGAAAAATGCAAAGGTACAAGACAGCTTTTCCTTGCCAATATCTCTCTTTTGCAAAGAGCTGCGCATTGGAAAATTCAGGGCTATATCGTGTAGATGATGGCCTAACAGGAGGCTTTAAAATTTTAATTCTAGTGTCCTTCGTTTGGGAGAAAAATGCAATGGTACAAGACAGCTTTTCCTTGCCAATATCTCTCTTTTGCAAAGAGCTGCGCATTGGAAAATTCAGGGCTATGTCGTGTAGATGATGGTCTAACAGGAGGCTTTAAAATTTTCTTTCTAGTGTCCTTCGTTTGGGAGAAAAATGCAATGGTACAAGACAGCTTTTCCTTGCCAATATCTCTCTTTTGCAAAGAGCTGCGCATTGGAAAATTCAGGGCTATGTCGTGTAGATGATGGCCTAACAGGAGGCTTTAAAATTTTCTTTCTAGTGTCCTTCGTTTGGGAGAAAAATGCAATGGTACAAGACAGCTTTTCCTTGCCAATATCTCTCTTTTGCAAAGAGCTGCGCATTGGAAAATTCAGGGCTATGTCGTGTAGATGATGGCCTAACAGGAGGCTTTAAAATTTTCTTTCTAGTGTCCTTCGTTTGGGAGAAAAATGCAAAGGTACAAGACAGCTTTTCCTTGCCAATATCTCTCTTTTGCAAAGAGCTACGCATTGGAAAATTCAGGGCTATGTCGTGTAGATGATGGCCTAACAGGAGGCTTTAAACTTTTCTTTCTAGTGACCTTCGTTTGGGAGAAAAATGCAAAGGTACAAGACAGCTTTTCCTTGCCAATATCTCTCTTTTGCAAATAGCTGCGCATTGGAAAATTCAGGGCTATGTCGTGTAGATGATGGCCTAACAGGAGGCTTTAAAATTTTAATTCTAGTGTCCTTCGTTTGGGAGAAAAATGCAAAGGTACGAGTTAGTTTTTTCTTGCCAATATCTCTCTTTTGCAAAGAGCTGCGCATTGGAAAATTCATGGCTATGCCGTGTAGATGATGGTCTAACAGGAGGCTTTAAAATTTTCTTTCTAGTGTCCTTCGTTTGGGAGAAAAATGCAATGGTACAAGATAGCTTTTCCTTGCCAATATCTCTCTTTTGCAAAGAGCTGCGCATTGGAAAATTCAGGGCTATGTCGTGTAGATGATGGCCTAACAGGAGGCTTTAAAATTTTCTTTCTAGTGTCCTTCGTTTGGGAGAAAAATGCAAAGGTACAAGACAGCTTTTCCTTGCCAATATCTCTCTTTTCCAAAGAGCTACGCATTGGAAAATTCAGGGCTATGTCGTGTAGATGATGGCCTAACAGGAGGCTTTAAACTTTTCTTTCTAGTGACCTTCGTTGGGAGAAAAATGCAAAGGTACAAGACAGCTTTTCCTTGCCAATATCTCTCTTTTGCAAAGAGCTACGCATTGGAAAATTCAGGGCTATGTCGTGTAGATGATGGCCTAACAGGAGGCTTTAAAATTTTCTTTCTAGTGACCTTCGTTTGGGAGAAAAATGCAAAGGTACAAGACAGCTTTTCCTTGCCAATATCTCTCTTTTGCAAAGAGCTGCGCATTGGAAAATTCAGGGCTATGTCGTGTAGATGATGGCCTAACAGGAGGCTTTAAAATTTTCTTTCTAGTGACCTTCGTTTGGGAGAAAAATGCAAAGGTACAAGACAGCTTTTCCTTGCCAATATCTCTCTTTTGCAAAGAGCTGCGCATTGGAAAATTCAGGGCTATGTCGTGTAGATGATGGCCTAACAGGAGGCTTTAAAATTTTCTTTCTAGTGTCCTTCGTTTGGGAGAAAAATGCAATGGTACAAGACAGCTTTTCCTTGCCAATATCTCTCTTTTGCAAAGAGCTGCGCATTGGAAAATTCAGGGCTATGTCGTGTAGATGATGGCCTAACAGGAGGCTTTAAACTTTTCTTTCTAGTGACCTTCGTTTGGGAGAAAAATGCAAAGGTACAAGACAGCTTTTCCTTGCCAATATCTCTCTTTTGCAAAGAGCTGCGCATTGGAAAATTCAGGGCTATATCGTGTAGATGATGGCCTAACAGGAGGCTTTAAAATTTTAATTCTAGTGTCCTTCGTTTGGGAGAAAAATGCAATGGTACAAGACAGCTTTTCCTTGCCAATATCTCTCTTTTGCAAAGAGCTGCGCATTGGAAAATTCAGGGCTATGTCGTGTAGATGATGGTCTAACAGGAGGCTTTAAAATTTTCTTTCTAGTGTCCTTCGTTTGGGAGAAAAATGCAATGGTACAAGACAGCTTTTCCTTGCCAATATCTCTCTTTTGCAAAGAGCTGCGCATTGGAAAATTCAGGGCTATGTCGTGTAGATGATGGCCTAACAGGAGGCTTTAAAATTTTCTTTCTAGTGTCCTTCGTTTGGGAGAAAAATGCAAAGGTACAAGACAGCTTTTCCTTGCCAATATCTCTCTTTTGCAAAGAGCTACGCATTGGAAAATTCGGGGCTATGTCGTGTAGATGATGGCCTAACAGGAGGCTTTAAACTTTTCTTTCTAGTGACCTTCGTTTGGGAGAAAAATGCAAAGGTACAAGACAGCTTTTCCTTGCCAATATCTCTCTTTTGCAAAGAGCTGCGCATTGGAAAATTCAGGGCTATGTCGTGTAGATGATGGTCTAACAGGAGGCTTTAAAATTTTCTTTCTAGTGTCCTTCGTTTGGGAGAAAAATGCAATGGTACAAGACAGCTTTTCCTTGCCAATATCTCTCTTTTGCAAAGAGCTGCGCATTGGAAAATTCAGGGCTATGTCGTGTAGATGATGGCCTAACAGGAGGCTTTAAAATTTTCTTTCTAGTGTCCTTCGTTTGGGAGAAAAATGCAATGGTACAAGACAGCTTTTCCTTGCCAATATCTCTCTTTTGCAAAGAGCTGCGCATTGGAAAATTCAGGGCTATGTCGTGTAGATGATGGCCTAACAGGAGGCTTTAAAATTTTCTTTCTAGTGTCCTTCGTTTGGGAGAAAAATGCAAAGGTACAAGACAGCTTTTCCTTGCCAATATCTCTCTTTTGCAAAGAGCTACGCATTGGAAAATTCAGGGCTATGTCGTGTAGATGATGGCCTAACAGGAGGCTTTAAACTTTTCTTTCTAGTGACCTTCGTTTGGGAGAAAAATGCAAAGGTACAAGACAGCTTTTCCTTGCCAATATCTCTCTTTTGCAAAGAGCTGCGCATTGGAAAATTCAGGGCTATGTCGTGTAGATGATGGCCTAACAGGAGGCTTTAAAATTTTAATTCTAGTGTCCTTCGTTTGGGAGAAAAATGCAAAGGTTAGTTTTTTCTTGCCAATATCTCTCTTTTGCAAAGAGCTGCGCATTGGAAAATTCATAGCTATGCCGTGTAGATGATGGTCTAACAGGAGGCTTTAAAATTTTCTTTCTAGTGTCCTTCGTTTGGGAGAAAAATGCAATGGTACAAGACAGCTTTTCCTTGCCAATATCTCTCTTTTGCAAAGAGCTGCGCATTGGAAAATTCAGGGCTATGTCGTGTATATGATGACCTAACAGGAGGCTTTAAAATTTTCTTTCTAGTGTCCTTCGTTTGGGAGAAAAATGCAAAGGTACAAGACAGCTTTTCCTTGCCGATATCTCTCTTTTGCAAAGAGCTACGCATTGGAAAATTCAGGGCTATGTCGTGTAGATGATGGCCTAACAGGAGGCTTTAAACTTTTCTTTCTAGTGACCTTCGTTTGGGAGAAAAATGCAAAGGTACAAGACAGCTTTTCCTTGCCAATATCTCTCTTTTGCAAAGAGCTGCGCATTGGAAAATTCAGGGCTATGTCGTGTAGATGATGGCCTAACAGGAGGCTTTAAAATTTTCTTTCTAGTGTCCTTCGTTTGGCAGAAAAATGCAAAGGTACAAGACAGCTTTTCCTTGCCAATATCTCTCTTTTGCAAAGAGCTGCGCATTGGAAAATTCAGGGCTATATCGTGTAGATGATGACCTAACAGGAGGCTTTAAAATTTTAATTCTAGTGTCCTTCGTTTGGGAGAAAAATGCAAAGGTACAAGACAGCTTTTCCTTGCCAATATCTCTCTTTTGCAAAGAGCTGCGCATTGGAAAATTCATGGCTATGCCGTGTAGATGATGGTCTAACAGGAGACTTTAAAATTTTCTTTCTAGTGTCCTTCGATTGGGAGAAAAATGCAATGGTACAAGACAGCTTTTCCTTGCCAATATCTCTCTTTTGCAAAGAGCTGCGCATTGGAAAATTCAGGGCTATGTCGTGTAGATGATGGCCTAACAGGAGGCTTTAAAATTTTCTTTCTAGTGTCCTTCGTTTGGGAGAAAAATGCAAAGGTACAAGACAGCTTTTCCTTGCCAATATCTCTCTTTTCCAAAGAGCTACGCATTGGAAAATTCAGGGCTATGTCGTGTAGATGATGGCCTAACAGGAGGCTTTAAACTTTTCTTTCTAGTGACCTTCGTTTGGGAGAAAAATGCAAAGGTACAAGACAGCTTTTCCTTGCCAATATCTCTCTTTTGCAAAGAGCTACGCATTGGAAAATTCAGGGCTATGTCGTGTAGATGATGGCCTAACAGGAGGCTTTAAAATTTTCTTTCTAGTGACCTTCGTTTGGGAGAAAAATGCAAAGGTACAAGACAGCTTTTCCTTGCCAATATCTCTCTTTTGCAAAGAGCTGCGCATTGGAAAATTCAGGGCTATGTCGTGTAGATGATGGCCTAACAGGAGGCTTTAAAATTTTCTTTCTAGTGTCCTTCGTTTGGGAGAAAAATGCAATGGTACAAGACAGCTTTTCCTTGCCAATATCTCTCTTTTGCAAAGAGCTGCGCATTGGAAAATTCAGGGCTATGTCGTGTAGATGATGGCCTAACAGGAGGCTTTAAAATTTTCTTTCTAGTGACCTTCGTTTGGGAGAAAAATGCAAAGGTACAAGACAGCTTTTCCTTGCCAATATCTCTCTTTTGCAAAGAGCTGCGCATTGGAAAATTCAGGGCTATATCGTGTAGATGATGGCCTAACAGGAGGCTTTAAAATTTTAATTCTAGTGTCCTTCGTTTGGGAGAAAAATGCAATGGTACAAGACAGCTTTTCCTTGCCAATATCTCTCTTTTGCAAAGAGCTGCGCATTGGAAAATTCAGGGCTATGTCGTGTAGATGATGGTCTAACAGGAGGCTTTAAAATTTTCTTTCTAGTGTCCTTCGTTTGGGAGAAAAATGCAATGGTACAAGACAGCTTTTCCTTGCCAATATCTCTCTTTTGCAAAGAGCTGCGCATTGGAAAATTCAGGGCTATGTCGTGTAGATGATGGCCTAACAGGAGGCTTTAAAATTTTCTTTCTAGTGTCCTTCGTTTGGGAGAAAAATGCAAAGGTACAAGACAGCTTTTCCTTGCCAATATCTCTCTTTTGCAAAGAGCTGCGCATTGGAAAATTCAGGGCTATGTCGTGTAGATGATGGTCTAACAGGAGGCTTTAAAATTTTCTTTCTAGTGTCCTTCGTTTGGGAGAAAAATGCAATGGTACAAGACAGCTTTTCCTTGCCAATATCTCTCTTTTGCAAAGAGCTGCGCATTGGAAAATTCAGGGCTATGTCGTGTAGATGATGGCCTAACAGGAGGCTTTAAAATTTTCTTTCTAGTGTCCTTCGTTTGGGAGAAAAATGCAATGGTACAAGACAGCTTTTCCTTGCCAATATCTCTCTTTTGCAAAGAGCTGCGCATTGGAAAATTCAGGGCTATGTCGTGTAGATGATGGCCTAACAGGAGGCTTTAAAATTTTCTTTCTAGTGTCCTTCGTTTGGGAGAAAAATGCAAAGGTACAAGACAGCTTTTCCTTGCCAATATCTCTCTTTTGCAAAGAGCTACGCATTGGAAAATTCAGGGCTATGTCGTGTAGATGATGGCCTAACAGGAGGCTTTAAACTTTTCTTTCTAGTGACCTTCGTTTGGGAGAAAAATGCAAAGGTACAAGACAGCTTTTCCTTGCCAATATCTCTCTTTTGCAAAGAGCTGCGCATTGGAAAATTCAGGGCTATGTCGTGTAGATGATGGCCTAACAGGAGGCTTTAAAATTTTAATTCTAGTGTCCTTCGTTTGGGAGAAAAATGCAAAGGTACGAGTTAGTTTTTTCTTGCCAATATCTCTCTTTTGCAAAGAGCTGCGCATTGGAAAATTCATAGCTATGCCGTGTAGATGATGGTCTAACAGGAGGCTTTAAAATTTTCTTTCTAGTGTCCTTCGTTTGGGAGAAAAATGCAATGGTACAAGACAGCTTTTCCTTGCCAATATCTCTCTTTTGCAAAGAGCTGCGCATTGGAAAATTCAGGGCTATGTCGTGTAGATGATGGCCTAACAGGAGGCTTTAAAATTTTCTTTCTAGTGTCCTTCGTTTGGGAGAAAAATGCAAAGGTACAAGACAGCTTTTCCTTGCCAATATCTCTCTTTTGCAAAGAGCTACGCATTGGAAAATTCAGGGCTATGTCGTGTAGATGATGGCCTAACAGGAGGCTTTAAACTTTTCTTTCTAGTGACCTTCGTTTGGGAGAAAAATGCAAAGGTACAAGACAGCTTTTCCTTGCCAATATCTCTCTTTTGCAAAGAGCTGCGCATTGGAAAATTCAGGGCTATGTCGTGTAGATGATGGCCTAACAGGAGGCTTTAAAATTTCTTTCTAGTGTCCTTCGTTTGGAGAAAAATGCAAAGGTACAAGACAGCTTTTCCTTGCCAATATCTCTCTTTTGCAAAGAGCTGCGCATTGGAAAATTCAGGGCTATATCGTGTAGATGATGACCTAACAGGAGGACTTTAAAATTTTAATTCTAGTGTCCTTCGTTTGGGAGAAAAATGCAAAGGTACAAGACAGCTTTTCCTTGCCAATATCTCTCTTTGCAAAGAGCTGCGCATTGGAAAATTCATGGCTATGCCGTGTAGATGATGGTCTAACAGGAGACTTTAAAATTTTCTTTCTAGTGTCCTTCGATTGGGAGAAAAATCTATGGTACAAGACAGCTTTTCCTTGCCAATATCTCTCTTTTGCAAAGAGCTGCGCATTGGAAAATTCAGGGCTATGTCGTGTAGATGATGGCCTAACAGGAGGCTTTAAAATTTTCTTTCTAGTGTCCTTCGTTTGGGAGAAAAATGCAAAGGTACAAGACAGCTTTTCCTTGCCGAATATCTCTCTTTTGCAAAGAGCTACGCATTGAAAAATTCAGAGCTATGTCGTGTAGATGATAGCCTAACAGGAGGCTTTAATATTTTCTTTCTAGTGACCTTCGTTTGGGAGAAAAATGCAAAGGTACAAGACAGCTTTTCCTTGCCAATATCTCTCTTTTGCAAGAGCTGCGCATTGGAAAATTCAGGGCTATGTCGTGTAGATGATGGGCCTAACAGGAGGCTTTAAAATTTTCTTTCTAGTGTCCTTCGTTTAAGAGAAAAATGCAAAGGTACAAGACAGCTTTTCCTTGCCAATATCTCTCTTTTGCAAAGAGCTACGCATTGGAAAATTCAGGGCTATGTCGTGTAGATGATGGCCTAACAAGAGGCTTTAAATTTTCTTTCTAGTGACCTTCGTTTGGGAGAAAAAATGCAAAGGTTACAAGACAGCTTTTCCTTGCCAATATCTTTTTGCAAAGAGCTACGCATTGGAAAATTTAGGGCTATGTCGTGTAGATGATGGCCTAACAGGAGGCTTTAAAATTTTCTTTCTAGTGACCTTCGTTTGGGAGAAAAATGCAAAGGTACAAGACAGCTTTTCCTTGCCAATATCTCTCTTTTGCAAAGAGCTGCGCATTGGAAAATTCAGGGCTATATCGTGTAGATGATGGCCTAACAGGAGGCTTTAAAATTTTAATTCTAGTGTCCTTCGTTTGGGAGAAAAATGCAATGGTACAAGACAGCTTTTCCTTGCCAATATCTCTCTTTTGCAAAGAGCTGCGCATTGGAAAATTCAGGGCTATGTCGTGTAGATGATGGTCTAACAGGAGGCTTTAAATTTTCTTTCTAGTGTCCTTCGTTTGGGAGAAAAATGCAATGGTACAAGACAGCTTTTCCTTGCCAATATCTCTCTCTTTGCAAAGAGCTGCGCATTGGAAAATTCAGGGCTATGTCGTGTAGATGATGGCCTAACAGGAGGCTTTAAACTTTTCTTTCTAGTGACCTTCGTTTGGGAGAAAAATGCAAAGGTACAAGACAGCTTTTCCTTGCCAATATCTCTCTTTTGCAAAGAGCTGCGCATTGGAAAATTCAGGGCTATGTCGTGTAGATGATGGCCTAACAGGAGGCTTTAAAATTTTAATTCTAGTGTCCTTCGTTTGGGAGAAAAATGCAAAGGTACGAGTTAGTTTTTTCTTGCCAATATCTCTCTTTTGCAAAGAGCTGCGCATTGGAAAATTCATGGCTATGCCGTGTAGATGATGGTCTAACAGGAGGCTTTAAAATTTTCTTTCTAGTGTCCTTCGTTTGGGAGAAAAATGCAATGGGTACAAGATAGCTTTTCCTTGCCAATATCTCTCTTTTGCAAAGAGCTGCGCATTGGAAAATTCAGGGGCTATGTCGTGTAGATGATGGCCTAACAGGAGGCTTTAAAATTTTCTTTCTAGTGTCCTTCGTTTGGGAGAAAAATGCAAAGGTACAAGACAGCTTTTCCTTGCCAATATCTCTCTTTTCCAAAGAGCTACGCATTGGAAAAATTCAGGGCTATGTCGTGTAGATGATGGCCTAACAGGAGGCTTTAAACTTTTCTTTCTAGTGACCTTCGTTTGGGAGAAAAATGCAAAGGTACAAGACAGCTTTTCCTTGCCAATATCTCTCTTTTGCAAAGAGCTACGCATTGGAAAATTCAGGGGCTATGTCGTGTAGATGATGGCCTAACAGGAGGCTTTAAAATTTTCTTTCTAGTGACCTTCGTTTGGGAGTGCAAAGGTACAAGACAGCTTTTCCTTGCCAATATCTCTCTTTTGCAAAGAGCTGCGCATTGGAAAATTCAGGGCTATGTCGTGTAGATGATGGCCTAACAGGAGGCTTTAACATTTTCTTTCTAGTGACCTTCGTTTGGGAGAAAAATGCAAAGGTACAAGACAGCTTTTCCTTGCCAATATCTCTCTTTTGCAAAGAGCTGCGCATTGGAAAATTCAGGGCTATGTCGTGTAGATGATGGCCTAACAGGAGGCTTTAAAATTTTCTTTCTAGTGTCCTTCGTTTGGGAGAAAAATGCAATGGTACAAGACAGCTTTTCCTTGCCAATATCTCTCTTTTGCAAAGAGCTGCGCATTGGAAAATTCAGGGCTATGTCGTGTAGATGATGGCCTAACAGGAGGCTTTAAAATTTTCTTTCTAGTGACCTTCGTTTGGGAGAAAAATGCAAAGGTACAAGACAGCTTTTCCTTGCCAATATCTCTCTTTTGCAAAGAGCTGCGCATTGGAAAATTCAGGGCTATATCGTGTAGATGATGGCCTAACAGGAGGCTTTAAAATTTTAATTCTAGTGTCCTTCGTTTGGGAGAAAAATGCAATGGTACAAGACAGCTTTTCCTTGCCAATATCTCTCTTTTGCAAAGAGCTGCGCATTGGAAAATTCAGGGCTATGTCGTGTAGATGATGGTCTAACAGGAGGCTTTAAAATTTTCTTTCTAGTGTCCTTCGTTTGGGAGAAAAATGCAATGGTACAAGACAGCTTTTCCTTGCCAATATCTCTCTTTTGCAAAGAGCTGCGCATTGGAAAATTCAGGGCTATGTCGTGTAGATGATGGCCTAACAGGAGGCTTTAAAATTTTCTTTCTAGTGTCCTTCGTTTGGGAGAAAAATGCAAAGGTACAAGACAGCTTTTCCTTGCCAATATCTCTCTTTTGCAAAGAGCTACGCATTGGAAAATTCAGGGCTATGTCGTGTAGATGATGGCCTAACAGGAGGCTTTAAACTTTTCTTTCTAGTGACCTTCGTTTGGGAGAAAAATGCAAAGGTACAAGACAGCTTTTCCTTGCCAATATCTCTCTTTTGCAAAGAGCTGCGCATTGGAAAATTCAGGGCTATGTCGTGTAGATGATGGCCTAACAGGAGGCTTTAAAATTTTAATTCTAGTGTCCTTCGTTTGGGAGAAAAATGCAAAGGTACGAGTTAGTTTTTTCTTGCCAATATCTCTCTTTTGCAAAGAGCTGCGCATTGGAAAATTCATGGCTATGCCGTGTAGATGATGGTCTAACAGGAGGCTTTAAAATTTTCTTTCTAGTGTCCTTCGTTTGGGAGAAAAATGCAATGGTACAAGACAGCTTTTCCTTGCCAATATCTCTCTTTTGCAAAGAGCTGCGCTTTGGAAAATTCAGGGCTATGTCGTGTAGATGATGGCCTAACAGGAGGCTTTAAAATTTTCTTTCTAGTGTTCTTCGTTTGGGAGAAAAATGCAAAGGTACAAGACAGCTTTTCCTTGCCAATATCTCTCTTTTGCAAAGAGCTGCGCATTGGAAAATTCAGGGCTATGTCGTGTAGATGATGGCCTAACAGGAGGCTTTAAAATTTTCTTTCTAGTGTCCTTCGTTTGGGAGAAAAATGCAAAGGTACAAGACAGCTTTTCCTTGCCAATATCTCTCTTTTGCAAAGAGCTACGCATTGGAAAATTCAGGGCTATGTCGTGTAGATGATGGCCTAACAGGAGGCTTTAAACTTTTCTTTCTAGTGACCTTCGTTTGGGAGAAAAATGCAAAGGTACAAGACAGCTTTTCCTTGCCAATATCTCTCTTTTGCAAAGAGCTGCGCATTGGAAAATTCAGGGCTATGTCGTGTAGATGATGGCCTAACAGGAGGCTTTAAAATTTTAATTCTAGTGTCCTTCGTTTGGGAGAAAAATGCAAAGGTACGAGTTAGTTTTTTCTTGCCAATATCTCTCTTTTGCAAAGAGCTGCGCATTGGAAAATTCATGGCTATGCCGTGTAGATGATGGTCTAACAGGAGGCTTTAAAATTTTCTTTCTAGTGTACTTCGTTTGGGAGAAAAATGCAATGGTACAAGACAGCTTTTCCTTGCCAATATCTCTCTTTTGCAAAGAGCTGCGCTTTGGAAAATTCAGGGCTATGTCGTGTAGATGATGGCCTAACAGGAGGCTTTAAAATTTTCTTTCTAGTGTTCTTCGTTTGGGAGAAAAATGCAAAGGTACAAGACAGCTTTTCCTTGCCAATATCTCTCGTTTGCAAAGAGCTGCGCATTGGAAAATTCAGGGCTATGTCGTGTAGATGATGGCCTAACAGGAGGCTTTAAAATTTTCTTTCTAGTGTCCTTCGTTTGGGAGAAAAATGCAAAGGTACAAGACAGCTTTTCCTTGCCAATATCTCTCTTTTGCAAAGAGCTACGCATTGGAAAATTCAGGGCTATGTCGTGTAGATGATGGCCTAACAGGAGGCTTTAAAATTTTCTTTCTAGTGTCCTTCGTTTGGGAGAAAAATGCAAAGGTACAAGACAGCTTTTCCTTGCCAATATCTCTCGTTTGCAAAGAGCTGCGCATTGGAAAATTCAGGGCTATGTCGTGTAGATGATGGCCTAACAGGAGGCTTTAAAATTTTCTTTCTAGTGTCCTTCGTTTGGGAGAAAAATGCAAAGGTACAAGTTAGCTTTTCCTTGCCAATATTTCTTTTTTGCAAAGAGCTGCGCATTGGAAAATTCATGGCTATGCCGTGTAGATGATGGTCTAACAGGAGGCTTTAAAATTTTCATTCTAGTGTCCTTCGTTTGGGAGAAAAATGCAATGGTACAAGACAGCTTTTCCTTGCCAATATCTCTCTTTTGCAAAGAGCTGCGCATTGGAAAATTCAGGGCTATGTCGTGTAGATGATGGTCTAACAGGAGGCTTTAAAATTTTCTTTCTAGTGTCCTTCGTTTGGGAGAAAAATGCAATGGTACAAGACAGCTTTTCCTTGCCAATATCTCTCTTTTGCAAAGAGCTGCGCATTGGAAAATTCAGGGCTATGTCGTGTAGATGATGGCCTAACAGGAGGCTTTAAAATTTTCTTTCTAGTGTCCTTCGTTTGGGAGAAAAATGCAAAGGTACAAGACAGCTTTTCCTTGCCAATATCTCTCTTTTGCAAAGAGCTACGCATTGGAAAATTCAGGGCTATGTCGTGTAGATGATGGCCTAACAGGAGGCTTTAAACTTTTCTTTCTAGTGACCTTCGTTTGGGAGAAAAATGCAAAGGTACAAGACAGCTTTTCCTTGCCAATATCTCTCTTTTGCAAAGAGCTGCGCATTGGAAAATTCAGGGCTATGTCGTGTAGATGATGGCCTAACAGGAGGCTTTAAAATTTTAATTCTAGTGTCCTTCGTTTGGGAGAAAAATGCAAAGGTACGAGTTAGTTTTTTCTTGCCAATATCTCTCTTTTGCAAAGAGCTGCGCATTGGAAAATTCATGGCTATGCCGTGTAGATGATGGTCTAACAGGAGGCTTTAAAATTTTCTTTCTAGTGTCCTTCGTTTGGGAGAAAAATGCAATGGTACAAGACAGCTTTTCCTTGCCAATATCTCTCTTTTGCAAAGAGCTGCGCTTTGGAAAATTCAGGGCTATGTCGTGTAGATGATGGCCTAACAGGAGGCTTTAAAATTTTCTTTCTAGTGTTCTTCGTTTGGGAGAAAAATGCAAAGGTACAAGACAGCTTTTCCTTGCCAATATCTCTCTTTTGCAAAGAGCTGCGCATTGGAAAATTCAGGGCTATGTCGTGTAGATGATGGCCTAACAGGAGGCTTTAAAATTTTCTTTCTAGTGTCCTTCGTTTGGGAGAAAAATGCAAAGGTACAAGACAGCTTTTCCTTGCCAATATCTCTCTTTTGCAAAGAGCTACGCATTGGAAAATTCAGGGCTATGTCGTGTAGATGATGGCCTAACAGGAGGCTTTAAACTTTTCTTTCTAGTGACCTTCGTTTGGGAGAAAAATGCAAAGGTACAAGACAGCTTTTCCTTGCCAATATCTCTCTTTTGCAAAGAGCTGCGCATTGGAAAATTCAGGGCTATGTCGTGTAGATGATGGCCTAACAGGAGGCTTTAAAATTTTAATTCTAGTGTCCTTCGTTTGGGAGAAAAATGCAAAGGTACGAGTTAGTTTTTTCTTGCCAATATCTCTCTTTTGCAAAGAGCTGCGCATTGGAAAATTCATGGCTATGCCGTGTAGATGATGGTCTAACAGGAGGCTTTAAAATTTTCTTTCTAGTGTACTTCGTTTGGGAGAAAAATGCAATGGTACAAGACAGCTTTTCCTTGCCAATATCTCTCTTTTGCAAAGAGCTGCGCTTTGGAAAATTCAGGGCTATGTCGTGTAGATGATGGCCTAACAGGAGGCTTTAAAATTTTCTTTCTAGTGTCCTTCGTTTGGGAGAAAAATGCAAAGGTACAAGACAGCTTTTCCTTGCCAATATCTCTCGTTTGCAAAGAGCTGCGCATTGGAAAATTCAGGGCTATGTCGTGTAGATGATGGCCTAACAGGAGGCTTTAAAATTTTCTTTCTAGTGTCCTTCGTTTGGGAGAAAAATGCAAAGGTACAAGACAGCTTTTCCTTGCCAATATCTCTCTTTTGCAAAGAGCTACGCATTGGAAAATTCAGGGCTATGTCGTGTAGATGATGGCCTAACAGGAGGCTTTAAAATTTTCTTTCTAGTGTCCTTCGTTTGGGAGAAAAATGCAAAGGTACAAGACAGCTTTTCCTTGCCAATATCTCTCGTTTGCAAAGAGCTGCGCATTGGAAAATTCAGGGCTATGTCGTGTAGATGATGGCCTAACAGGAGGCTTTAAAATTTTCTTTCTAGTGTCCTTCGTTTGGGAGAAAAATGCAAAGGTACAAGTTAGCTTTTCCTTGCCAATATTTCTTTTTTGCAAAGAGCTGCGCATTGGAAAATTCATGGCTATGCCGTGTAGATGATGGTCTAACAGGAGGCTTTAAAATTTTCATTCTAGTGTCCTTCGTTTGGGAGAAAAATGCAATGGTACAAGACAGCTTTTCCTTGCCAATATCTCTCTTTTGCAAAGAGCTGCGCATTGGAAAATTCAGGGCTATGTCGTGTAGATGATGGCCTAACAGGAGGCTTTAAAATTTTCTTTCTAGTGACCTTCGTTTGGGAGAAAAATGCAAAGGTACAAGACAGCTTTTCCTTGCCAATATCTCTCTTTTGCAAAGAGCTGCGCATTGGAAAATTCAGGGCTATGTCGTGTAGATGATGGCCTAACAGGAGGCTTTAAAATTTTCTTTCTAGTGTCCTTCGTTTGGGAGAAAAATGCAAAGGTACAAGACAGCTTTTCCTTGCCAATATCTCTCTTTTCCAAAGAGCTACGCATTGGAAAATTCAGGGCTATGTCGTGTAGATGATGGCCTAACAGGAGGCTTTAAACTTTTCTTTCTAGTGACCTTCGTTTGGGAGAAAAATGCAAAGGTACAAGACAGCTTTTCCTTGCCAATATCTCTCTTTTGCAAAGAGCTACGCATTGGAAAATTCAGGGCTATGTCGTGTAGATGATGGCCTAACAGGAGGCTTTAAAATTTTCTTTCTAGTGACCTTCGTTTGGGAGAAAAATGCAAAGGTACAAGACAGCTTTTCCTTGCCAATATCTCTCTTTTGCAAAGAGCTGCGCATTGGAAAATTCAGGGCTATGTCGTGTAGATGATGGCCTAACAGGAGGCTTTAAAATTTTCTTTCTAGTGACCTTCGTTTGGGAGAAAAATGCAAAGGTACAAGACAGCTTTTCCTTGCCAATATCTCTCTTTTGCAAAGAGCTGCGCATTGGAAAATTCAGGGCTATGTCGTGTAGATGATGGCCTAACAGGAGGCTTTAAAATTTTCTTTCTAGTGTCCTTCGTTTGGGAGAAAAATGCAATGGTACAAGACAGCTTTTCCTTGCCAATATCTCTCTTTTGCAAAGAGCTGCGCATTGGAAAATTCAGGGCTATGTCGTGTAGATGATGGCCTAACAGGAGGCTTTAAAATTTTCTTTCTAGTGACCTTCGTTTGGGAGAAAAATGCAAAGGTACAAGACAGCTTTTCCTTGCCAATATCTCTCTTTTGCAAAGAGCTGCGCATTGGAAAATTCAGGGCTATATCGTGTAGATGATGGCCTAACAGGAGGCTTTAAAATTTTAATTCTAGTGTCCTTCGTTTGGGAGAAAAATGCAATGGTACAAGACAGCTTTTCCTTGCCAATATCTCTCTTTTGCAAAGAGCTGCGCATTGGAAAATTCAGGGCTATGTCGTGTAGATGATGGCCTAACAGGAGGCTTTAAAATTTTCTTTCTAGTGTCCTTCGTTTGGGAGAAAAATGCAAAGGTACAAGACAGCTTTTCCTTGCCAATATCTCTCGTTTGCAAAGAGCTGCGCATTGGAAAATTCAGGGCTATGTCGTGTAGATGATGGCCTAACAGGAGGCTTTAAAATTTTCTTTCTAGTGTCCTTCGTTTGGGAGAAAAATGCAAAGGTACAAGACAGCTTTTCCTTGCCAATATCTCTCTTTTGCAAAGAGCTACGCATTGGAAAATTCAGGGCTATGTCGTGTAGATGATGGCCTAACAGGAGGCTTTAAAATTTTAATTCTAGTGTCCTTCGTTTGGGAGAAAAATGCAAAGGTACAAGTTAGCTTTTCCTTGCCAATATTTCTTTTTTGCAAAGAGCTGCGCATTGGAAAATTCATGGCTATGCCGTGTAGATGATGGTCTAACAGGAGGCTTTAAAATTTTCATTCTAGTGTCCTTCGTTTGGGAGAAAAATGCAATGGTACAAGACAGCTTTTCCTTGCCAATATCTCTCTTTTGCAAAGAGCTGCGCATTGGAAAATTCAGGGCTATGTCGTGTAGATGATGGCCTAACAGGAGGCTTTAAAATTTTCTTTCTAGTGACCTTCGTTTGGGAGAAAAATGCAAAGGTACAAGACAGCTTTTCCTTGCCAATATCTCTCTTTTGCAAAGAGCTGCGCATTGGAAAATTCAGGGCTATGTCGTGTAGATGATGGCCTAACAGGAGGCTTTAAAATTTTCTTTCTAGTGTCCTTCGTTTGGGAGAAAAATGCAAAGGTACAAGACAGCTTTTCCTTGCCAATATCTCTCTTTTCCAAAGAGCTACGCATTGGAAAATTCAGGGCTATGTCGTGTAGATGATGGCCTAACAGGAGGCTTTAAACTTTTCTTTCTAGTGACCTTCGTTTGGGAGAAAAATGCAAAGGTACAAGACAGCTTTTCCTTGCCAATATCTCTCTTTTGCAAAGAGCTACGCATTGGAAAATTCAGGGCTATGTCGTGTAGATGATGGCCTAACAGGAGGCTTTAAAATTTTCTTTCTAGTGACCTTCGTTTGGGAGAAAAATGCAAAGGTACAAGACAGCTTTTCCTTGCCAATATCTCTCTTTTGCAAAGAGCTGCGCATTGGAAAATTCAGGGCTATGTCGTGTAGATGATGGCCTAACAGGAGGCTTTAAAATTTTCTTTCTAGTGACCTTCGTTTGGGAGAAAAATGCAAAGGTACAAGACAGCTTTTCCTTGCCAATATCTCTCTTTTGCAAAGAGCTGCGCATTGGAAAATTCAGGGCTATGTCGTGTAGATGATGGCCTAACAGGAGGCTTTAAAATTTTCTTTCTAGTGTCCTTCGTTTGGGAGAAAAATGCAATGGTACAAGACAGCTTTTCCTTGCCAATATCTCTCTTTTGCAAAGAGCTGCGCATTGGAAAATTCAGGGCTATGTCGTGTAGATGATGGCCTAACAGGAGGCTTTAAAATTTTCTTTCTAGTGACCTTCGTTTGGGAGAAAAATGCAAAGGTACAAGACAGCTTTTCCTTGCCAATATCTCTCTTTTGCAAAGAGCTGCGCATTGGAAAATTCAGGGCTATATCGTGTAGATGATGGCCTAACAGGAGGCTTTAAAATTTTAATTCTAGTGTCCTTCGTTTGGGAGAAAAATGCAATGGTACAAGACAGCTTTTCCTTGCCAATATCTCTCTTTTGCAAAGAGCTGCGCATTGGAAAATTCAGGGCTATGTCGTGTAGATGATGGTCTAACAGGAGGCTTTAAAATTTTCTTTCTAGTGTCCTTCGTTTGGGAGAAAAATGCAATGGTACAAGACAGCTTTTCCTTGCCAATATCTCTCTTTTGCAAAGAGCTGCGCATTGGAAAATTCAGGGCTATGTCGTGTAGATGATGGCCTAACAGGAGGCTTTAAAATTTTCTTTCTAGTGTCCTTCGTTTGGGAGAAAAATGCAAAGGTACAAGACAGCTTTTCCTTGCCAATATCTCTCTTTTGCAAAGAGCTACGCATTGGAAAATTCAGGGCTATGTCGTGTAGATGATGGCCTAACAGGAGGCTTTAAACTTTTCTTTCTAGTGACCTTCGTTTGGGAGAAAAATGCAAAGGTACAAGACAGCTTTTCCTTGCCAATATCTCTCTTTTGCAAAGAGCTGCGCATTGGAAAATTCAGGGCTATGTCGTGTAGATGATGGCCTAACAGGAGGCTTTAAAATTTTAATTCTAGTGTCCTTCGTTTGGGAGAAAAATGCAAAGGTACGAGTTAGTTTTTTCTTGCCAATATCTCTCTTTTGCAAAGAGCTGCGCATTGGAAAATTCATGGCTATGCCGTGTAGATGATGGTCTAACAGGAGGCTTTAAAATTTTCTTTCTAGTGTCCTTCGTTTGGGAGAAAAATGCAATGGTACAAGACAGCTTTTCCTTGCCAATATCTCTCTTTTGCAAAGAGCTGCTCTTTGGAAAATTCAGGGCTATGTCGTGTAGATGATGGCCTAACAGGAGGCTTTAAAATTTTCTTTCTAGTGTTCTTCGTTTGGGAGAAAAATGCAAAGGTACAAGACAGCTTTTCCTTGCCAATATCTCTCTTTTGCAAAGAGCTGCGCATTGGAAAATTCAGGGCTATGTCGTGTAGATGATGGCCTAACAGGAGGCTTTAAAATTTTCTTTCTAGTGTCCTTCGTTTGGGAGAAAAATGCAAAGGTACAAGACAGCTTTTCCTTGCCAATATCTCTCTTTTGCAAAGAGCTGCGCATTGGAAAATTCAGGGCTATGTCGTGTAGATGATGGCCTAACAGGAGGCTTTAAAATTTTCTTTCTAGTGTCCTTCGTTTGGGAGAAAAATGCAATGGTACAAGACAGCTTTTCCTTGCCAATATCTCTCTTTTGCAAAGAGCTGCGCATTGGAAAATTCAGGGCTATGTCGTGTAGATGATGGCCTAACAGGAGGCTTTAAAATTTTCTTTCTAGTGACCTTCGTTTGGGAGAAAAATGCAAAGGTACAAGACAGCTTTTCCTTGCCAATATCTCTCTTTTGCAAAGAGCTGCGCATTGGAAAATTCAGGGCTATATCGTGTAGATGATGGCCTAACAGGAGGCTTTAAAATTTTAATTCTAGTGTCCTTCGTTTGGGAGAAAAATGCAATGGTACAAGACAGCTTTTCCTTGCCAATATCTCTCTTTTGCAAAGAGCTGCGCATTGGAAAATTCAGGGCTATGTCGTGTAGATGATGGTCTAACAGGAGGCTTTAAAATTTTCTTTCTAGTGTCCTTCGTTTGGGAGAAAAATGCAATGGTACAAGACAGCTTTTCCTTGCCAATATCTCTCTTTTGCAAAGAGCTGCGCTTTGGAAAATTCAGGGCTATGTCGTGTAGATGATGGCCTAACAGGAGGCTTTAAAATTTTCTTTCTAGTGTCCTTCGTTTGGGAGAAAAATGCAAAGGTACAAGACAGCTTTTCCTTGCCAATATCTCTCTTTTGCAAAGAGCTACGCATTGGAAAATTCAGGGCTATGTCGTGTAGATGATGGCCTAACAGGAGGCTTTAAACTTTTCTTTCTAGTGACCTTCGTTTGGGAGAAAAATGCAAAGGTACAAGACAGCTTTTCCTTGCCAATATCTCTCTTTTGCAAAGAGCTGCGCATTGGAAA
Source organism: Pseudophryne corroboree (assembly GCF_028390025.1). Classification (NCBI taxonomy): domain Eukaryota; kingdom Metazoa; phylum Chordata; class Amphibia; order Anura; family Myobatrachidae; genus Pseudophryne; species Pseudophryne corroboree. Next base: position 150,127 of record NW_026970407.1, on the reverse strand, counting down.
ATTCAGGGCTATGTCGTGTAGATGATGGCCTAACAGGAGGCTTTAAAATTTTAATTCTAGTGTCCTTCGTTTGGGAGAAAAATGCAAAGGTACGAGTTAGTTTTTTCTTGCCAATATCTCTCTTTTGCAAAGAGCTGCGCATTGGAAAATTCATGGCTATGCCGTGTAGATGATGGTCTAACAGGAGGCTTTAAAATTTTCTTTCTAGTGTCCTTCGTTTGGGAGAAAAATGCAATGGTACAAGACAGCTTTTCCTTGCCAATATCTCTCTTTTGCAAAGAGCTGCGCTTTGGAAAATTCAGGGCTATGTCGTGTTGATGATGGCCTAACAGGAGGCTTTAAAATTTTCTTTCTAGTGTTCTTCGTTTGGGAGAAAAATGCAAAGGTACAAGACAGCTTTTCCTTGCCAATATCTCTCTTTTGCAAAGAGCTGCGCATTGGAAAATTCAGGGCTATGTCGTGTAGATGATGGCCTAACAGGAGGCTTTAAAATTTTCTTTCTAGTGTCCTTCGTTTGGGAGAAAAATGCAAAGGTACAAGACAGCTTTTCCTTGCCAATATCTCTCTTTTGCAAAGAGCTACGCATTGGAAAATTCAGGGCTATGTCGTGTAGATGATGGCCTAACAGGAGGCTTTAAACTTTTCTTTCTAGTGACCTTCGTTTGGGAGAAAAATGCAAAGGTACAAGACAGCTTTTCCTTGCCAATATCTCTCTTTTGCAAAGAGCTGCGCATTGGAAAATTCAGGGCTATGTCGTGTAGATGATGGCCTAACAGGAGGCTTTAAAATTTTAATTCTAGTGTCCTTCGTTTGGGAGAAAAATGCAAAGGTACGAGTTAGTTTTTTCTTGCCAATATCTCTCTTTTGCAAAGAGCTGCGCATTGGAAAATTCATGGCTATGCCGTGTAGATGATGGTCTAACAGGAGGCTTTAAAATTTTCTTTCTAGTGTACTTCGTTTGGGAGAAAAATGCAATGGTACAAGACAGCTTTTCCTTGCCAATATCTCTCTTTTGCAAAGAGCTGCGCTTTGGAAAATTCAGGGCTATGTCGTGTAGATGATGGCCTAACAGGAGGCTTTAAAATTTTCTTTCTAGTGTTCTTCGTTTGGGAGAAAAATGCAAAGGTACAAGACAGCTTTTCCTTGCCAATATCTCTCGTTTGCAAAGAGCTGCGCATTGGAAAATTCAGGGCTATGTCGTGTAGATGATGGCCTAACAGGAGGCTTTAAAATTTTCTTTCTAGTGTCCTTCGTTTGGGAGAAAAATGCAAAGGTACAAGACAGCTTTTCCTTGCCAATATCTCTCTTTTGCAAAGAGCTACGCATTGGAAAATTCAGGGCTATGTCGTGTAGATGATGGCCTAACAGGAGGCTTTAAAATTTTCTTTCTAGTGTCCTTCGTTTGGGAGAAAAATGCAAAGGTACAAGACAGCTTTTCCTTGCCAATATCTCTCGTTTGCAAAGAGCTGCGCATTGGAAAATTCAGGGCTATGTCGTGTAGATGATGGCCTAACAGGAGGCTTTAAAATTTTCTTTCTAGTGTCCTTCGTTTGGGAGAAAAATGCAAAGGTACAAGACAGCTTTTCCTTGCCAATATCTCTCTTTTGCAAAGAGCTACGCATTGGAAAATTCAGGGCTATGTCGTGTAGATGATGGCCTAACAGGAGGCTTTAAAATTTTAATTCTAGTGTCCTTCGTTTGGGAGAAAAATGCAAAGGTACAAGTTAGCTTTTCCTTGCCAATATTTCTTTTTTGCAAAGAGCTGCGCATTGGAAAATTCATGGCTATGCCGTGTAGATGATGGTCTAACAGGAGGCTTTAAAATTTTTATTCTAGTGTCCTTCGTTTGGGAGAAAAATGCAATGGTACAAGACAGCTTTTCCTTGCCAATATCTCTCTTTTGCAAAGAGCTGCGCATTGGAAAATTCAGGGCTATGTCGTGTAGATGATGGCCTAACAGGAGGCTTTAAAATTTTCTTTCTAGTGACCTTCGTTTGGGAGAAAAATGCAAAGGTACAAGACAGCTTTTCCTTGCCAATATCTCTCTTTTGCAAAGAGCTGCGCATTGGAAAATTCAGGGCTATATCGTGTAGATGATGGCCTAACAGGAGGCTTTAAAATTTTAATTCTAGTGTCCTTCGTTTGGGAGAAAAATGCAATGGTACAAGACAGCTTTTCCTTGCCAATATCTCTCTTTTGCAAAGAGCTGCGCATTGGAAAATTCAGGGCTATGTCGTGTAGATGATGGTCTAACAGGAGGCTTTAAAATTTTCTTTCTAGTGTCCTTCGTTTGGGAGAAAAATGCAATGGTACAAGACAGCTTTTCCTTGCCAATATCTCTCTTTTGCAAAGAGCTGCGCATTGGAAAATTCAGGGCTATGTCGTGTAGATGATGGCCTAACAGGAGGCTTTAAAATTTTCTTTCTAGTGTCCTTCGTTTGGGAGAAAAATGCAAAGGTACAAGACAGCTTTTCCTTGCCAATATCTCTCTTTTGCAAAGAGCTACGCATTGGAAAATTCAGGGCTATGTCGTGTAGATGATGGCCTAACAGGAGGCTTTAAACTTTTCTTTCTAGTGACCTTCGTTTGGGAGAAAAATGCAAAGGTACAAGACAGCTTTTCCTTGCCAATATCTCTCTTTTGCAAAGAGCTGCGCATTGGAAAATTCAGGGCTATGTCGTGTAGATGATGGCCTAACAGGAGGCTTTAAAATTTTAATTCTAGTGTCCTTCGTTTGGGAGAAAAATGCAAAGGTACGAGTTAGTTTTTTCTTGCCAATATCTCTCTTTTGCAAAGAGCTGCGCATTGGAAAATTCATGGCTATGCCGTGTAGATGATGGTCTAACAGGAGGCTTTAAAATTTTCTTTCTAGTGTCCTTCGTTTGGGAGAAAAATGCAATGGTACAAGACAGCTTTTCCTTGCCAATATCTCTCTTTTGCAAAGAGCTGCGCTTTGGAAAATTCAGGGCTATGTCGTGTAGATGATGGCCTAACAGGAGGCTTTAAAATTTTCTTTCTAGTGTTCTTCGTTTGGGAGAAAAATGCAAAGGTACAAGACAGCTTTTCCTTGCCAATATCTCTCTTTTGCAAAGAGCTGCGCATTGGAAAATTCAGGGCTATGTCGTGTAGATGATGGCCTAACAGGAGGCTTTAAAATTTTCTTTCTAGTGTCCTTCGTTTGGGAGAAAAATGCAAAGGTACAAGACAGCTTTTCCTTGCCAATATCTCTCTTTTGCAAAGAGCTACGCATTGGAAAATTCAGGGCTATGTCGTGTAGATGATGGCCTAACAGGAGGCTTTAAACTTTTCTTTCTAGTGACCTTCGTTTGGGAGAAAAATGCAAAGGTACAAGACAGCTTTTCCTTGCCAATATCTCTCTTTTGCAAAGAGCTGCGCATTGGAAAATTCAGGGCTATGTCGTGTAGATGATGGCCTAACAGGAGGCTTTAAAATTTTAATTCTAGTGTCCTTCGTTTGGGAGAAAAATGCAAAGGTACGAGTTAGTTTTTTCTTGCCAATATCTCTCTTTTGCAAAGAGCTGCGCATTGGAAAATTCATGGCTATGCCGTGTAGATGATGGTCTAACAGGAGGCTTTAAAATTTTCTTTCTAGTGTACTTCGTTTGGGAGAAAAATGCAATGGTACAAGACAGCTTTTCCTTGCCAATATCTCTCTTTTGCAAAGAGCTGCGCTTTGGAAAATTCAGGGCTATGTCGTGTAGATGATGGCCTAACAGGAGGCTTTAAAATTTTCTTTCTAGTGTTCTTCGTTTGGGAGAAAAATGCAAAGGTACAAGACAGCTTTTCCTTGCCAATATCTCTCGTTTGCAAAGAGCTGCGCATTGGAAAATTCAGGGCTATGTCGTGTAGATGATGGCCTAACAGGAGGCTTTAAAATTTTCTTTCTAGTGTCCTTCGTTTGGGAGAAAAATGCAAAGGTACAAGACAGCTTTTCCTTGCCAATATCTCTCTTTTGCAAAGAGCTACGCATTGGAAAATTCAGGGCTATGTCGTGTAGATGATGGCCTAACAGGAGGCTTTAAAATTTTCTTTCTAGTGTCCTTCGTTTGGGAGAAAAATGCAAAGGTACAAGACAGCTTTTCCTTGCCAATATCTCTCGTTTGCAAAGAGCTGCGCATTGGAAAATTCAGGGCTATGTCGTGTAGATGATGGCCTAACAGGAGGCTTTAAAATTTTCTTTCTAGTGTCCTTCGTTTGGGAGAAAAATGCAAAGGTACAAGACAGCTTTTCCTTGCCAATATCTCTCTTTTGCAAAGAGCTACGCATTGGAAAATTCAGGGCTATGTCGTGTAGATGATGGCCTAACAGGAGGCTTTAAAATTTTCTTTCTAGTGTCCTTCGTTTGGGAGAAAAATGCAAAGGTACAAGACAGCTTTTCCTTGCCAATATCTCTCTTTTGCAAAGAGCTACGCATTGGAAAATTCAGGGCTATGTCGTGTAGATGATGGCCTAACAGGAGGCTTTAAAATTTTCTTTCTAGTGTCCTTCGTTTGGGAGAAAAATGCAAAGGTACAAGACAGCTTTTCCTTGCCAATATCTCTCGTTTGCAAAGAGCTGCGCATTGGAAAATTCAGGGCTATGTCGTGTAGATGATGGCCTAACAGGAGGCTTTAAAATTTTCTTTCTAGTGTCCTTCGTTTGGGAGAAAAATGCAAAGGTACAAGACAGCTTTTCCTTGCCAATATCTCTCTTTTGCAAAGAGCTACGCATTGGAAAATTCAGGGCTATGTCGTGTAAGATGATGGCCTAACAGGAGGCTTTAAAATTTTAATTCTAGTGTCCTTCGTTTGGGAGAAAAATGCAAAGGTACAAGTTAGCTTTTCCTTGCCAATATTTCTTTTTTGCAAAGAGCTGCGCATTGGAAAATTCATGGCTATGCCGTGTAGATGATGGTCTAACAGGAGGCTTTAAAATTTTCATTCTAGTGTCCTTCGTTTGGGAGAAAAATGCAATGGTACAAGACAGCTTTTCCTTGCCAATATCTCTCTTTTGCAAAGAGCTGCGCATTGGAAAATTCAGGGCTATGTCGTGTAGATGATGGCCTAACAGGAGGCTTTAAAATTTTCTTTCTAGTGTCCTTCGTTTGGGAGAAAAATGCAAAGGTACAAGACAGCTTTTCCTTGCCAATATCTCTCTTTTGCAAAGAGCTACGCATTGGAAAATTCAGGGCTATGTCGTGTAGATGATGGCCTAACAGGAGGCTTTAAAATTTTCTTTCTAGTGTCCTTCGTTTGGGAGAAAAATGCAAAGGTACAAGACAGCTTTTCCTTGCCAATATCTCTCGTTTGCAAAGAGCTGCGCATTGGAAAATTCAGGGCTATGTCGTGTAGATGATGGCCTAACAGGAGGCTTTAAAATTTTCTTTCTAGTGTCCTTCGTTTGGGAGAAAAATGCAAAGGTACAAGACAGCTTTTCCTTGCCAATATCTCTCTTTTGCAAAGAGCTACGCATTGGAAAATTCAGGGCTATGTCGTGTAAGATGATGGCCTAACAGGAGGCTTTAAAATTTTAATTCTAGTGTCCTTCGTTTGGGAGAAAAATGCAAAGGTACAAGTTAGCTTTTCCTTGCCAATATTTCTTTTTTGCAAAGAGCTGCGCATTGGAAAATTCATGGCTATGCCGTGTAGATGATGGTCTAACAGGAGGCTTTAAAATTTTCATTCTAGTGTCCTTCGTTTGGGAGAAAAATGCAATGGTACAAGACAGCTTTTCCTTGCCAATATCTCTCTTTTGCAAAGAGCTGCGCATTGGAAAATTCAGGGCTATGTCGTGTAGATGATGGCCTAACAGGAGGCTTTAAAATTTTCTTTCTAGTGTCCTTCGTTTGGGAGAAAAATGCAATGGTACAAGACAGCTTTTCCTTGCCAATATCTCTCTTTTCCAAAGAGCTACGCATTGGAAAATTCAGGGCTATGTCGTGTAGATGATGGCCTAACAGGAGGCTTTAAACTTTTCTTTCTAGTGACCTTCGTTTGGGAGAAAAATGCAAAGGTACAAGACAGCTTTTCCTTGCCAATATCTCTCTTTTGCAAAGAGCTACGCATTGGAAAATTCAGGGCTATGTCGTGTAGATGATGGCCTAACAGGAGGCTTTAAAATTTTCTTTCTAGTGACCTTCGTTTGGGAGAAAAATGCAAAGGTACAAGACAGCTTTTCCTTGCCAATATCTCTCTTTTGCAAAGAGCTGCGCATTGGAAAATTCAGGGCTATGTCGTGTAGATGATGGCCTAACAGGAGGCTTTAAAATTTTCTTTCTAGTGACCTTCGTTTGGGAGAAAAATGCAAAGGTACAAGACAGCTTTTCCTTGCCAATATCTCTCTTTTGCAAAGAGCTGCGCATTGGAAAATTCAGGGCTATGTCGTGTAGATGATGGCCTAACAGGAGGCTTTAAAATTTTCTTTCTAGTGTCCTTCGTTTGGGAGAAAAATGCAATGGTACAAGACAGCTTTTAATTGCCAATATCTCTCTTTTGCAAAGAGCTGCGCATTGGAAAATTCAGGGCTATGTCGTGTAGATGATGGCCTAACAGGAGGCTTTAAAATTTTCTTTCTAGTGACCTTCGTTTGGGAGAAAAATGCAAAGGTACAAGACAGCTTTTCCTTGCCAATATCTCTCTTTTGCAAAGAGCTGCGCATTGGAAAATTCAGGGCTATATCGTGTAGATGATGGCCTAACAGGAGGCTTTAAAATTTTAATTCTAGTGTCCTTCGTTTGGGAGAAAAATGCAATGGTACAAGACAGCTTTTCCTTGCCAATATCTCTCTTTTGCAAAGAGCTGCGCATTGGAAAATTCAGGGCTATGTCGTGTAGATGATGGTCTAACAGGAGGCTTTAAAATTTTCTTTCTAGTGTCCTTCGTTTGGGAGAAAAATGCAATGGTACAAGACAGCTTTTCCTTGCCAATATCTCTCTTTTGCAAAGAGCTGCGCATTGGAAAATTCAGGGCTATGTCGTGTAGATGATGGCCTAACAGGAGGCTTTAAAATTTTCTTTCTAGTGTCCTTCGTTTGGGAGAAAAATGCAAAGGTACAAGACAGCTTTTCCTTGCCAATATCTCTCTTTTGCAAAGAGCTACGCATTGGAAAATTCAGGGCTATGTCGTGTAGATGATGGCCTAACAGGAGGCTTTAAACTTTTCTTTCTAGTGACCTTCGTTTGGGAGAAAAATGCAAAGGTACAAGACAGCTTTTCCTTGCCAATATCTCTCTTTTGCAAAGAGCTGCGCATTGGAAAATTCAGGGCTATGTCGTGTAGATGATGGCCTAACAGGAGGCTTTAAAATTTTAATTCTAGTGTCCTTCGTTTGGGAGAAAAATGCAAAGGTACGAGTTAGTTTTTTCTTGCCAATATCTCTCTTTTGCAAAGAGCTGCGCATTGGAAAATTCATGGCTATGCCGTGTAGATGACGGTCTAACACAGGGGTGGCCAACTAGTCAGAGACAAAGAGCCAAGAAATCTTGTTAGGTACATCAAAGAGCCGACTTCGAGCCGAAGGCGCACTTGCAAAAATGGGGTGTAACCCTGTGTCTGCTAGGCCACGCCCCTGGTATAAAATACATTGAAAAAGCCAGATCCAACATAAAATACAATGAAAAAGCCACTTCTACATCAAATAATTGAAAAAGCCAGATCTGCATAAAATATATTGAAAAGCCAGATTCACATAATACACTGCAGTTCTCCCATGTGTCACTCCAGCCAGCACCCGCCTGTGTTACTCCAGCCAGCACCCGCTTGTTTCACTCCAGCTAGCTCCCCCGTGTGTATTTGGCTTCCTCAGTTCTCAGTCACCGTAGTGCTGCTGCATGTCTGGCTGGAGTGAAGCGGTTTACAGATCTCTTGTGGTCACGTGACTTTGAGTGTTGGGAGCCACATTTGAATGAAGAAAGAGCCTCATGTGGCTCTAGAGCCACGCGTTGGCCACCACTGGTCTAACAGGATGCTTTAAAATTTTCTTTCTAGTGTCCTTCGTTTGGGAGAAAAATGCAATGGTACAAGACAGCTTTTCCTTGCCAATATCTCTCTTTTGCAAAGAGCTGCGCTTTGGAAAATTCAGGGCTATGTCGTGTAGATGATGGCCTAACAGGAGGCTTTAAAATTTTCTTTCTAGTGTTCTTCGTTTGGGAGAAAAATGCAAAGGTACAAGACAGCTTTTCCTTGCCAATATCTCTCTTTTGCAAAGAGCTGCGCATTGGAAAATTCAGGGCTATGTCGTGTAGATGATGGCCTAACAGGAGGCTTTAAAATTTTCTTTCTAGTGTCCTTCGTTTGGGAGAAAAATGCAAAGGTACAAGACAGCTTTTCCTTGCCAATATCTCTCTTTTGCAAAGAGCTACGCATTGGAAAATTCAGGGCTATGTCGTGTAGATGATGGCCTAACAGGAGGCTTTAAACTTTTCTTTCTAGTGACCTTCGTTTGGGAGAAAAATGCAAAGGTACAAGACAGCTTTTCCTTGCCAATATCTCTCTTTTGCAAAGAGCTGCGCATTGGAAAATTCAGGGCTATGTCGTGTAGATGATGGCCTAACAGGAGGCTTTAAAATTTTAATTCTAGTGTCCTTCGTTTGGGAGAAAAATGCAAAGGTACGAGTTAGTTTTTTCTTGCCAATATCTCTCTTTTGCAAAGAGCTGCGCATTGGAAAATTCATGGCTATGCCGTGTAGATGATGGTCTAACAGGAGGCTTTAAAATTTTCTTTCTAGTGTACTTCGTTTGGGAGAAAAATGCAATGGTACAAGACAGCTTTTCCTTGCCAATATCTCTCTTTTGCAAAGAGCTGCGCATTGGAAAATTCAGGGCTATGTCGTGTAGATGATGGTCTAACAGGAGGCTTTAAAATTTTCTTTCTAGTGTCCTTCGTTTGGGAGAAAAATGCAATGGTACAAGACAGCTTTTCCTTGCCAATATCTCTCTTTTGCAAAGAGCTGCGCATTGGAAAATTCAGGGCTATGTCGTGTAGATGATGGCCTAACAGGAGGCTTTAAAATTTTCTTTCTAGTGTCCTTCGTTTGGGAGAAAAATGCAAAGGTACAAGACAGCTTTTCCTTGCCAATATCTCTCTTTTGCAAAGAGCTACGCATTGGAAAATTCAGGGCTATGTCGTGTAGATGATGGCCTAACAGGAGGCTTTAAACTTTTCTTTCTAGTGACCTTCGTTTGGGAGAAAAATGCAAAGGTACAAGACAGCTTTTCCTTGCCAATATCTCTCTTTTGCAAAGAGCTGCGCATTGGAAAATTCAGGGCTATGTCGTGTAGATGATGGCCTAACAGGAGGCTTTAAAATTTTAATTCTAGTGTCCTTCGTTTGGGAGAAAAATGCAAAGGTACGAGTTAGTTTTTTCTTGCCAATATCTCTCTTTTGCAAAGAGCTGCGCATTGGAAAATTCATGGCTATGCCGTGTAGATGATGGTCTAACAGGAGGCTTTAAAATTTTCTTTCTAGTGTCCTTCGTTTGGGAGAAAAATGCAATGGTACAAGACAGCTTTTCCTTGCCAATATCTCTCTTTTGCAAAGAGCTGCGCTTTGGAAAATTCAGGGCTATGTCGTGTAGATGATGGCCTAACAGGAGGCTTTAAAATTTTCTTTCTAGTGTTCTTCGTTTGGGAGAAAAATGCAAAGGTACAAGACAGCTTTTCCTTGCCAATATCTCTCTTTTGCAAAGAGCTGCGCATTGGAAAATTCAGGGCTATGTCGTGTAGATGATGGCCTAACAGGAGGCTTTAAACTTTTCTTTCTAGTGACCTTCGTTTGGGAGAAAAATGCAAAGGTACAAGACAGCTTTTCCTTGCCAATATCTCTCTTTTGCAAAGAGCTGCGCATTGGAAAATTCAGGGCTATGTCGTGTAGATGATGGCCTAACAGGAGGCTTTAAAATTTTAATTCTAGTGTCCTTCGTTTGGGAGAAAAATGCAAAGGTACGAGTTAGTTTTTTCTTGCCAATATCTCTCTTTTGCAAAGAGCTGCGCATTGGAAAATTCATGGCTATGCCGTGTAGATGATGGTCTAACAGGAGGCTTTAAAATTTTCTTTCTAGTGTACTTCGTTTGGGAGAAAAATGCAATGGTACAAGACAGCTTTTCCTTGCCAATATCTCTCTTTTGCAAAGAGCTGCGCTTTGGAAAATTCAGGGCTATGTCGTGTAGATGATGGCCTAACAGGAGGCTTTAAAATTTTCTTTCTAGTGTTCTTCGTTTGGGAGAAAAATGCAAAGGTACAAGACAGCTTTTCCTTGCCAATATCTCTCGTTTACAAAGAGCTGCGCATTGGAAAATTCAGGGCTATGTCGTGTAGATGATGGCCTAACAGGAGGCTTTAAAATTTTCTTTCTAGTGTCCTTCGTTTGGGAGAAAAATGCAAAGGTACAAGACAGCTTTTCCTTGCCAATATCTCTATTTTGCAAAGAGCTACGCATTGGAAAATTCAGGGCTATGTCGTGTAGATGATGGCCTAACAGGAGGCTTTAAAATTTTCTTTCTAGTGTCCTTCGTTTGGGAGAAAAATGCAAAGGTACAAGACAGCTTTTCCTTGCCAATATCTCTCGTTTGCAAAGAGCTGCGCATTGGAAAATTCAGGGCTATGTCGTGTAGATGATGGCCTAACAGGAGGCTTTAAAATTTTCTTTCTAGTGTCCTTCGTTTGGGAGAAAAATGCAAAGGTACAAGACAGCTTTTCCTTGCCAATATCTCTCTTTTGCAAAGAGCTACGCATTGGAAAATTCAGGGCTATGTCGTGTAAGATGATGGCCTAACAGGAGGCTTTAAAATTTTAATTCTAGTGTCCTTCGTTTGGGAGAAAAATGCAAAGGTACAAGTTAGCTTTTCCTTGCCAATATTTCTTTTTTGCAAAGAGCTGCGCATTGGAAAATTCATGGCTATGCCGTGTAGATGATGGTCTAACAGGAGGCTTTAAAATTTTCATTCTAGTGTCCTTCGTTTGGGAGAAAAATGCAATGGTACAAGACAGCTTTTCCTTGCCAATATCTCTCTTTTGCAAAGAGCTGCGCATTGGAAAATTCAGGGCTATGTCGTGTAGATGATGGCCTAACAGGAGGCTTTAAAATTTTCTTTCTAGTGTCCTTCGTTTGGGAGAAAAATGCAAAGGTACAAGACAGCTTTTCCTTGCCAATATCTCTCGTTTGCAAAGAGCTGCGCATTGGAAAATTCAGGGCTATGTCGTGTAGATGATGGCCTAACAGGAGGCTTTAAAATTTTCTTTCTAGTGTCCTTCGTTTGGGAGAAAAATGCAAAGGTACAAGACAGCTTTTCCTTGCCAATATCTCTCTTTTGCAAAGAGCTACGCATTGGAAAATTCAGGGCTATGTCGTGTAGATGATGGCTTAACAGGAGGCTTTAAAATTTTCTTTCTAGTGACCTTCGTTTGGGAGAAAAATGCAAAGGTACAAGACAGCTTTTCCTTGCCAATATCTCTCTTTTGCAAAGAGCTGCGCATTGGAAAATTCATGGCTATGCCGTGTAGATGATGGTCTAACAGGAGGCTTTAAAATTTTCTTTCTAGTGTCCTTCGTTTGGGAGAAAAATGCAATGGTACAAGACAGCTTTTCCTTGCCAATATCTCTCTTTTGCAAAGAGCTGCGCATTGGAAAATTCAGGGCCATGTCGTGTAGATGATGGCCTAACAGGAGGCTTTAAAATTTTCTTTCTAGTGTCCTTCGTTTGGGAGAAAAATGCAAAGGTACAAGACAGCTTTTCCTTGCCAATATCTCTCTTTTGCAAAGAGCTACGCATTGGAAAATTCAGGGCTATGTCGTGTAGATGATAGCCTAACAGGAGGCTTTAAAATTTTCTTTCTAGTGACCTTCGTTTGGGAGAAAAATGCAAAGGTACAAGACAGCTTTTCCTTGCCAATATCTCTCTTTTGCAAAGAGCTGCGCATTGGAAAATCCAGGGCTATGTCGTGTAGATGATGGCCTAACAGGAGGCTTTAAAATTTTCTTTCTAGTGTCCTTCGTTTGGGAGAAAAATGCAAAGGTACAAGACAGCTTTTCCTTGCCAATATCTCTCTTTTGCAAAGAGCTACGCATTGGAAAATTCAGGGCTATGTCGTGTAGATGATGGCCTAACAGGAGGCTTTAAAATTTTCTTTCTAGTGACCTTCGTTTGGGAGAAAAATGCAAAGGTACAAGACAGCTTTTCCTTGCCAATATCTCTCTTTTGCAAAGAGCTACGCATTGGAAAATTCAGGGCTATGTCGTGTAGATGATGGCCTAACAGGAGGCTTTAAAATTTTCTTTCTAGTGACCTTCGTTTGGGAGAAAAATGCAAAGGTACAAGACAGCTTTTCCTTGCCAATATCTCTCTTTTGCAAAGAGCTGCGCATTGGAAAATTCAGGGCTATGTCGTGTAGATGATGGCCTAACAGGAGGCTTTAAAATTTTCTTTCTAGTGTCCTTCGTTTGGGAGAAAAATGCAATGGTACAAGACAGCTTTTCCTTGCCAATATCTCTCTTTTGCAAAGAGCTGCGCTTTGGAAAATTCAGGGCTATGTCGTGTAGATGATGGCCTAACAGGAGGCTTTAAAATTTTCTTTCTAGTGGTAGAGTTAATTTTGACTGTGTAGTGTACTCACAGAGGACCTACCGCCCGTCCCCTCCTCGCATCTGAGCAGCAGGTCAGGCTCTTATTTTCTTTTTAATCAGGAGAGGCCGAGTGAACTGTGAGCAGGGGGGCAGAGCTACATGGGACCCAGAGGGGCTGCTGTGCTGTCAGAGAGGGAGAGGAAACGAGAGATGAAGCTACTGCAAAACCCCTAGCTGATTGTGAGGTGCCGGGTTGAAGGGTGATGTGATCACCCTTCTCCCTCGCTGCCGCTGGGGACCGCATCTAGGCTTCCTCCATCGAGGGCATGCGGCGCAGCAGTGGGCAGCGTGTAATGAGTTTGTCTGACTCATTATACTGCTGCCTGTTGTGGACACCTCCGTCCGTACGGACTGGTGTACATGCCCAGCACAGAGGTGACAGTGTTGGTGGAAGTGCTGCCCAGTTCTGACCCTGCAGGCCTCCCTGATCTGACTGCGGCCGCTGCTACTGCTGCGGCCCGAAACCCCTGCCGGTCCCCTCCATAGACTTCTGCCTGTCCAGCGCTGAGGTACTAGGGGTATCCCAGCTGCGGGAAGGGTATGTCTCTGGCTTTCTCTCCGGCAGGGGAAGGTGACAGCGGCGGAGGAAGTGTTGCCCACCTCAGATACTGCAGGCCTCCCCGATCCAGCTGCGGCCACAGCTGATGCTGCCAGAACCCCCTGCTGGTCTCCTTTGTTGACTGCCGCATGGCCAGTGCTGAAGTACTGGGGGTAGGCCAGCTACGGGAAGAGTGTCTCTGCCTCGGGCTCTCTCTCTCTGTCAGGGGAAGGAAGGGCTGATTCTCTGGCACAACAGGGAGGGCTAGGCTGCAGGAACACAGCACTGGAAGAAACAGGAGGCCGAACTCATGACCAAAAAGTGAGCAGTGCAGTGATCAGCCCCCTAGTCTTTCCCTCTCTCTGGGTGCAGAGCTGTATTCTACAGAGAGAGCTGGGATGGGAAGAAGGGGAACGGCACCTGACACACACATACACGCGCGGCACCTGACACACACATACACGCGCAACACCTGACACACACACATACACGTGCGGCACCTGACACACACACACACGTAGCATCAGACACAATAAAATAAACATGCAGCACCTGACCCACACATACACGCACAACACCTGACACACACACATACACGTGCGGCACCTGACACACACACACGTAGCATCAGACACAATAAAATAAACATGCAGCACCTGACCCACACATACACGCGCAACACCTGACACACACACATATACACGTGCGGCACCTGACACACACACACGTACCATCAGACACAATAAAATAAACATGCAGCACCTGACACATGCATATACACGCAGCACCTGACACATGCATATACACGCAGCACCTGACACATGCATATACACGCAGCACCTGACACATGCATATACACGCAGCACCTGACACATGCATATACACGCAGCACCTGACACATGCATATACACGCAGCACCTGACACATGCATATACACGCAGCACCTGACACATACATATACACGCACACCATCAGACACACACATACACACGCAGTGCCTTACTCACACACACATAGACACGTGCAGCACCTGAGGCACACACATGTACACGCGCAGCACCTGACGCACACTCATGTACACACGCAGCACCTGACGCACACTCATGTACACGCGCAGCACCTAATGCACACTCATGTACACGCGCAGCACCTGACGCACACTCATGTACACGCGCATCACCTGACACAGACATACGTATTCATGCACAGCACCAGACATACACTTGTACACATGCGGAGCACCTGATACTCACACACATATACACCCGCAACACCTGACACACACACACACACGTGCGGCAGCTGACGCATACACACGCACCATCAGACACACTCCTATATACACGCAGCACCTGACACACACATACACACAGGAGCTGACACACACATACACAGGCAGCACCTGACACACACACACAAATACACGCGCAGCACCTGACACCACGCACTCACACGTACAAGCAATGCATTTCACGCCTACCTCCAGCCTCAGTTACAGGCTGCTGCCGCCTACCCCCCTCCCTGCATCAGCTGCAAAGGCAGCAAAATATTTTGACCAAAGTCTAAAGGCCCGTACACATTAAACAATGTCGCTCTGTGAGCTACATCGTCTAATGTTTCCCCTCCCGGGCCGGCCGGCGGCCGACTGTACACACTGAGCGATATGACCGCTCATATCGCTCAGTGACGTCACGCCCCCACCAGCCCTGCATGAAGGTCGTGGACGACAGTCCACATCCTTCCTGCATGCCCTACCGACAGCGAAGATTGTTGCCGACCCGCGGGGCCGCGCATCGTTTGTCGCTGGCTGCATACACACTTAACGATAAAATGAGCGACGTCGCTCATTAAATCGTTAAGTGTGTACGGACCTTAAACAATTTGGTTTGGTAAATAAAATAATTTTGCACAGAACAGTGATGATATACGAACATTTTCATTAAACATTTAAAAAATCAAATGTTTATTCTTACAGTGAAATTTTACATTTCTGAATAAAAAAAATAAATTTAAAAAAAGCGATGAAATTCCATAGACAAAAAACCTTACGGTTTCACATGTCCCATTAAGGCTTCTTAGACATGATCGAAATTTCAGAAACCTGTTGTAACTCTTCCACTCAAACTCCAAAAAGCAATGAAATTCCGATCATTAAGGCTGACGCCTTAATGGACGTGTTCCTTGCGCAATACAGATATGGTATGCCATCACAGCCTGTGGGTAAGTGCAGATTCAGCACAGTGAGTACACAATGGTGTAGCTGCTAATTCACAGATTTGTGTGCTCATTGGAATACACACATGCAGTCTATGCAACTGAAGGTCTGAGCAGTTGGGGAATGCTTTTTCTGAAGACAGTTTCCCCACAAGGCCCTTTGGAGAGACAGAGAGAGAGTATGCCAGCACACCCCCCAGCGCTATATAACCCAGGAATAAAACAGTAACTTAATGTTTGCCCAGTAGTGCTGCTGTATGTAATTTGCGAATTATGTGCCCCCCCCCCTCTTTTCAACCCTCTTGTCTAACGTGGTATAAGCAGGGTAGAGTCCGGGGAGCTTCCTCTCAGCGGTGCTGTGGAGAAAAAATGGCGCTGGTGAGTGCTGAGGGAGAAGCCCCGCCCCCTCGGAGGCGGGCTTCTGTCCCGCTTAAACTGTAAAATTGGTGGGGGCTTATACATATATAAAGTGCCCAGCTGTATATATGTTATATTTTTGCGAAAGAGGTTTATATTGCTGCCCAGGGCGCCCCCCCTGCGCCCTGCACCCTTACAGTGACCGGAGTATGTGAGGTGTATGGGAGCAAAGGCGCACAGCTGCAGTGCTGTGCGTTACCTCAGTGAAGATCATGAAGTCTTCTGCCGCCTCTGAAGTCTTCTTTTCTTCTCATACTCACCCGGCTTCTATCTTCCGGCTCTGCGAGGGGGACGGCGGCGCGGCTCTGGGACGGACGGCGAGGGTGAGATCCTGCGTACCAATCCCACTGGAGCTAATGGTGTCCAGTAGCCTAAGAAGCAGGACCTTGCAACTTAGAGAGTAGGGCTGCTTCTCTCCCCTCAGTCCCTCGATGAGGGAGTCTGTTGCCAGCAGTGCTCCCTGAAAATTAAAAACCTAACAAAATACTTTCTGTCAGAAAGCTCAGGAGAGCTCCTGAAAAGCACCCAGTCTCCACTGGGTACAGTATCAAACTGAGGTCTGGAGGAGGGGCATAGAGGGAGGAGCCAGTGCACACCCAGAACTAAAATCTTTCTTAAAGTGCCCATGTCTCCTGCGGAGCCCGTCTATCCCCATGGTCCTTACGGAGTCCCCAGCATCCTCTAGGACGTTAGAGAAAATAGGATTTTAATACCTACCGGTAAATCCTTTTCTCTTAGTCCGTAGAGGATGCTGGGCACCCGTCCCAGTGCGTACTGTGTCTGCAGTTATTAAATAGCCCTTAACTCCAGAACATTTATGTGGAGATGAAAACATCCAAGGAAGACTTGACCATCTTCCTTGGATGTTTTCCCCCTGTGTGACTGCTCTCCAGCCTCGGAGGGTTGCATCCGTGGTCCCTAGGATCCCGTCCTGGATCCCGAACCATCGCCCCTCTAGGTGGTGAGAACTGTGCAGCCACCAATGGAGTGAGATTCTGGTCTTGGAAGACAGGATTATCCTCCGGTGCATGTGTAGGTGGGATCCGGACCACTTGTCCAACAGGTCCCACTGGAACACTCTGGCATGGAACCTGCCAAACTGAATGGCCTCGTAGGCCGCAACCATCTTCCCCAGCAACTGAATGCATTGATGGATTAACACTCTTGCTGGTTTCAGAATTTGTTTGACCAGACTCTGGATCTCCAGAGCCTTTCCACTAGAAGAAAACCTCTTCTGTGTCCAGTATCACTCCCAAAAACAACAACCGCGTCATTGGGACCAACTGCGATTTTGGCAAGTTTAGGAGCCAACCATGTTGTTGAAGAACTGTCAGGGAGAGTAGATGTTTTGCACCAACCGGTCCCTGGATCTCGCCTTTATCAGGAGATCATCCAAGTACGGGATAATTGTGACTCCTTGCTTGCGAAGGAGGACCATCATTTCCGCCATCACCCTGGTGAAAATCCTCGGAGCCGTGGACAGACCAAACGGCAACGTCTGAAATTGGTAATGACAATCCTGAATTGCAAACCTCAGGTAGCTTGATGCAGTGGCTAAATGGGAACATATAAGTAGGCATCCTTTATGTCTACCAAAACCATGAAATCTAATTTATCCCCCGGACTGGAGATCACTACCCTGAGAGATTCCATCTTGAAATTGAATTTCTTTAGGTAGAAATTAAGGGATTTCAGATTTAAGATTGGTCTGACTGAGCCGTCCGGCTTCGGGACCACGAAGAGGCTTGAATAAAAACCTTCTCCCTGCTGACTAAGGCTGATTTGAACAATCGGTGAGGGGGAACGTCTTGAAACCCCAGTTTGTACCCTTGGGACACTATTTGTAAAACCCACGAGTCCAGGTCCGAATGAATCCAGAACTGACTGAAGAGTTTTAGACGTGCCCCCCACTGGTGCGGGCTCCTGCAAGAGAGCCCCAGCGTCATGCAGTGGATTTGGCAGAAGCAGAGGACGATCTCTGCTCCTGCGATCTTGAAGAGGCTACAGACCTCTTCCCTCTTTTCCTTCCTCTACCTGCAAAGAAAGGGGAATCTTAACTTCTTGCATATCTATTGGGCCGAAATGACTGCGTCAGATAATGATGCGTCTTCATCCGTTGAGAGGGAACATAGGGCAAGAAGGATGACTTACCTGCGGGAGCTGCCGAGATCAAATTAACTAGGCCGTCGCCAAACAAGGCTTCACCTTCATAGGGAAGAGACTCCCTTTCTTCTTGGAGTCAGCATCAGCATTCCCTTGGTGAATCCACAATGCCCTCCTATCCAAGACTGCCATGAAATTGGCCCGTGAGCACTTGTGCCCGGTGTAGGATTTTTAAATATGTGTAGTTTACTGTATGCAAGGGTTTAAAACCTTTTAGGAACTGAGCTCTAAGGTGTATTACATGTAGTTTAAAAAAACAAAAAAGGTTTATTTTATGGCAGTAGTTTCCAAACTGGGGTTCTTGCACTGGTAGAATAGTTTGGTGGTCCAGGACCAATTAAAATTATTTATACTTTATTAAATTGGCAAAACCATTCCCTCACAACATAACTGAACCTGAGGATGACATGCTATAAACACAATTTACTTAATTTTATATTTTTTTCTGAATTTCTCAATAAAAAAAACTTTGGCTTAGGGGTGCCGTGAAACAAATTTTGATACTCTAGGGCAGGGGTGTCAAACCCATGGGCCGCATGCCGCCCCCAATGCATCCTTTTGTGGCCCACAGGCCGGGGTCCGGCAGGGGTCCTTTTGTGGCCCGATCACCTTGCTTAGAGCGAGGGCAGGAGAGTGCAGCCAGAGTCTTTGCTTTCTATGTGCGGCACCATCTTCCCGAAGAGATCACCGGGAAGATAGTGCCCCCTCCACTGGCTACAGCACAGGTATACTGGGGTGGGGTAGCAAACTGGGGGCCCCAATTGGCCCCTCCAGCAGTCCCTCTACCAAAACACGTCTTTTGGTGGTTTTGCGGTGTTGTTATAACTACATGGTGACGATACTGTAGCACAGAGATTTTCAACCATTTACAACTCACGTCACACAGAACAAGATTTAAATATTGACAAGGCACACTGAAATATAATGGTGATGCATGGTGCAGTATCGTGTCCTAGGATGTCATGTCGCAGCTTCTCCATAGGTAACGCCTGAACAGGCCCGGTGACAGGGGGGACAAAGGGGACACTTGTTCAGGGCTCCAAGTATTAAGAACAGAAATAATGGGGCCACAGTGCCAATATTGCTTTTTAAAGTGTATCCACCAACTGCTCAATTTAAGCAGGAAAACAATTAACAGGCCAACTAAACCCTCCCCCCTCCTTTTACCCCATCACTTTGTCCAGTCCCTGTGGTCCATACTGTATTGCCATTATTATGCATGTTGCTGTGCTGACCCTTTTCTGAATGTCCCTGCCACCGCCACCGAAGAGCTGGATAGCCCAGTATGAAAACCACCTGCCGGCCTCACTGACGGTCCGAGTCAAAGGCTCCATTTTTTTTAAAGATCCCTCTGCCAAGTTAAGGGGGGGTTGAGGGGGCCCCAGAGATATCAGTGTACTGGGCCCCGAGATTTCTGTTGCTGGCCCTGACCCTCAGGGGCGTATCTACCCCTTGGCCAGGATGGCACTTGCCAGGGGCACCATCCAGCTGTGCCAACCGTGGCTAAGGGATAGAGTTCTGCAGTCTCGAAAGGGCGCTATGGCAATCAGCGTGGGACTGACCAATTAGACGGTGAGGGAAGGATACTGAAATTGTCCCAACCCTGTTACAGTTTGAAATGCCCCTCAACTGCTGTCCACTGCTTCACTCCTAGCTCTGCCCCTTTGAAATTATTAATCCCTACACCCCGGTAGGCGGAGTTCTCTAGGCCCATACTCAGGAGTCACCACTGCTGTACATTATGTGCCGGTTGTAGAGGCAGAGCGGGGAACATCAGAGAACGCCACAAATTACACAGTGGGTAAGGAGATGGCTGGAGACAGCTGCACAGCCATGCCTTGCAAGTTCGAGAGAGCTGTTGAATTTCAGCACTTCAAGTCAGAGCCTGCCCCCTGCTGCCCAAGCAGTCCGTGACAGTTAGTGTCGAGGAGGGGGGGATTTGTGCATGTGTGCTATCAGTGTGTGTGTGGGGGGGGTGGAGGATGTGTGTGACTGTGAGGGAGCTGTCAGTGTCAGTGGGGAGAGGAGCAGGAGGGAGTTGTCAGTGTGTGGAAGTGATGAGAGTTGTCAGTACTGGGGAAATGTGTGTGTGTGTGTGTGTGTGTGTGTGTGTGTGTGTGTGTGTGTGTGTGTACTAGATTTAGGAGTGTGTGTTTGTGAGAGGTTTCAGTTGGGGAATTAGAGTTCATACAGTAATTAAATGTTTTCATATTGAGAACTACATCTCCCAGCATATACAGTGTGCTGGGGATGCTAACAAGCTTTATTTAAAAGTTTAAAAAACATTGCTTTTATGACTGCAATGGTTAAAAAGGGAGAGCTATAAATCAATTTATCAGTGAATGATCGCAGTTTGAGCTGTTACATTTTACTGAACCACCTATCCCTCCACACTCACTACCTGTCCTCAGGATACATTTACCATCCCGGCAGACGGTATACCGGCGGTCATTTGACCGATGTTGGAATCCTGACACCACTTGGGAGACTGGTGCCGGCACACAGACAGCCAACATCCCGAAGGCGAGTATTGGAGGGAGGGTTAGGACCGGGGGAGCGGGTGTTAGGGAAGGCACTAGGAGGGGGGGGGGATTAGTCCTAGCTGCCACCCCCTGAGGGTTAGCCCTATCCGCCACCCCCCCAGAGGGTTAGGATTAGGTATCATGTGACTGCTGGAATCCCGAGCGCCGGATGCCATACCCAACCCCCTTTACTTTTTCAGGCATTTCTATCTCTCCTCTCTCTATGGTGTTCTGATTGCCCACTTTCCCTTGTGCTTTTCTCTCTCTCTCTCTCTCTCTCCTTTGTTTAGAGCATCAGTTTCTGTAGTCCACTTTATCCTTATTTTTTCCAGTGTTTCACTATCTCTCTGATGTAATGAGGATGTATGGTCTAGAGGGATCAGTAATGCATTGTACTGTATAGAGGCGTCAGGGATGTAGCGTAGGGTATAGAGGCGTCAGGGATGTAGCGTAGGTTATAGAGGCATCAGGAATGTAGCGTAGGGAATAGAGGCATCAGGGATGTAGCGTAGGGTATAGAGGCGTCAGGGATGTAGCATAGGGAATAGAGGCGTCAGGGATGTAGCGTAGGGAATAGAGGCGTCAGGGATTTAGCTTAGGGAATATAGGCATCAGGGATGTACTAGCAGGTATATAGAGGTCAGTGTACTGTATAGAGGGGTCAGTAATGCAGTGATGTTATAGAAAGGTCAGTGATGTAGTGTAGGGTATAGAGGGGTCAGTTATGTAGTGTGGGGTAAAGAGGGGTCAGTAAAGATACTAAGCTGAAGTACTTAGAACACTTCTTGAATTAAGACACAACCTGCAAGAAAAAGTATGCAATATGGGTGAAAAGGCAAATGTCAGAGGTCTGATACAAGTAACCAGCTCCACACCTTGCACCACATAGCGTTATGTTAAACTGGGATATGTTCTTTTTTGGTGTGTGTGTGTGTGTGTGTGTGTATGTGTGTGTGTGGGGGGGGGGGTGCCAAAGGAAATTTTTGCCATTGGCTCCTTTGGTCTAGAACCAGCCCTGATCACAAAATATTTTTGTCTAAGCAGACTGGACACTGATCAGCGTTGGCTCATTCTCAGCCCCCCGCCCAGCCTCTGCTGCCAACAGACTGCTATTAGCTAGTTAACCTTCTGCCTTCCCTATCTATGACACAGACTGCTGCTAATGCTACCAGACTGTTCCCAGTGGCTTCACACCAACAGTGAATCCCAGCCGATGATGTAGGGCAGCGTGTGGGGGAGGGGGTCAGTTGCTGTGGCTCCAACATGGTAACCGCCAATGGACTGCAATGCTTTATCGAAAGGGGGGGCGCCAGTCCCTTACTTTGCCAGGGGCGCTTGGACCCCTAGCTACACCTCTGTTGACCCTAACCGATACCCCTAAACTAACCATAATTCCTGCAGTAAAAATCCATGTTTCTATGTATATAGGGGGTCATTCCGAGTTGATCGCATGCTGCCGTTGTTCGCTGCGTAGCAATCAGTTGAAAAAAAATGGCTAATCTGTGCATGCGCATGCTCCGTAATGTGCATGCGCATCGTACGGGTACAAAGTCCATTGTGGTTTTGCACTAGTTCTAGCGATTATTCCAATCACAGAACAGGCCACAAGGAGATTGACAGAAAGAGGGCGTTTCTGGGTGTCAACTGACCGTTTTCAGGGAGTGCTTGGAAAAATGCAGGCGTGGCAGAAGAAATGCAGACGTGGCTGGGCATTCGCTGGATGGGTGTGTGACATCAAAAGCCGTCCCTCGGTTGTTAGAATCAACGCACACGAAGTGTAACTACAGTGCTGGTCTTATTTTGAAACGATTTTGCAGGCGCTCTGCTGCTCAAGTGTTCGCACTTCTCCAAAGTGAATATACACTCTCCAGTGGGCAGCGACAATGCGTTTGCATGGCTGCTAAAAACTGCTAGCGAGCAATCAACTCAGAATGACCCCCATAGTGTATTGCAAGAAAATATCTGTAAATCCAATGGTACCGTAAGTGTGGTATATACTCGCACTTCTTTGCGGGGTGAGAACATCTCCCCTAAGTGAAGTCAGCCCTATGAATAGAGTTTGTGTGATCCCTGTGCAGCAGTCACAGAAAGGGTTCATCTCTGCAGTTTGTCACTCAAATTACATTGCTGCATTTTTTCTAGAAGTGGATCTGAGAGCTGTTACCCGCAGACCAGCTACAATAATTATCCTGGGTACTCACTAGACCAGTGGTTCTCAAACTGCACCCTGGGGTGCCTCAGGACACTTGCAGGGGTGCCTTGGATTGGTGGTCCAGGACCAATTCAAAATATTTATAGTTAGTGTTATAGGCAAAACCAGTGCTGTTGGCTGGCAATCATAACATATGTGCACAAGCAGAAGCAAATCCTGTCCCCTACCAAAGGGCCAGTGCTAGGGTGTTTGGCGTCTCCCTGCAAACTATTAATTTGGGCCCTCTCTCCAATACTTAATAAAGGGACAGTGCGCTCCTTAAAAAAAGAAAGTGTGGTATCACAAGGAAGGGGCATGGCCACACAATAGCACCCCAAATCAAAATACGCCACACAGTAGCACTATCTTATTGTCATTACACCGCATGTAATAATAATAATAATAATAATAATACCCACAGTCGCAGTGCCCTTTATACACATAACCACCATATCAGTGCAGCTTACACACATAATGCCAACAGTAGCAGTGCCCCTTCTACACATGCCCACGGTGGCAATCCTTTACATGGCAAATATCAACCTGGTTTTGCCATGTAAAGGATTGCCACTTTAAAAACAAACAATCAAACAAAAAAAAAAAAACAACAGGAAAAAACACAAAATCTCTCACTTTCTGATTCTCACACCCTATTACATTCCTCCCTATATATTTAAATGTTTCTATTACTGTATGTTCCCTCTTCCCTTCTCCAAACTATACACATCAACATTTTTTAGTATTTCCAGGTAAGTTTTGTGATGTAGGCCATGCACAATTTTAGTTGCCCTAATGTATTTACAGCCTTCTGGAGATATGGCTTCTGGAACTGAACACAGGATTCTAAATGTGGCTGTACCAAGGACCTATACAGTGGCATTACAGGTTGAGTATCCCTTATCCAAAATGCTTGGGACCAGAGGAATTTTGGATATCGGATTTTTCTGTATTTTGGAATAATTGCATACCATAACGAGATATTATGGTGATGGGACCTAAATCTAAGCACAGAAGGCATTTATGTTTCATATACACCTTATACACACAGCCTGAAGGTCATTTTAGCCAATATTTTTTATAACTTTGTGCATTAAACAAAGTGTGTGTACATTCACAGAATTCATTTATGTTTCATATACACCTTATACACACAGTCTGAAGTTCATTTAATACAATATTTTTAATAACTTTGAGTATTAAACAAAGTTTGTGTACACTGAGCCATCAAAACACAAAGGTTTCACTATCTCAGTCTCACTCAAAAAAGTCCGTATTTCGGAATATTCCGTATTTCGGAATATTTGGATATGGGATGCTCAACCTGTATTACTTTTTTCTGCTACTGGTTCTTTAACCTATGCAAACAAGCATCTGACTTGCCTTTCCTATTGCTTTGTTACATTGCTTACCTGAAATAGTAATACTTAGATAGCTTTCCTCTTGCCATTATAATGCCCTTAATATTATAGTTAGCCTTTGCATTTTTGAGACGTGTATGATTTTGCATTTTTTGGCATTAAATGTTGCCATGTTCTTGACCATTCCTCTAGTCCAGGGGCGGAACTGCCAGAGACAACGGAGTCAGTTGCCGCCGGGCTCCAGCCCTAAAGGGGCTTCCTCCATTGCCCCCCCGGCTGTTACGTGCCCTTCCTACTAAATAGACAAAGGCGCTACCAGCAGGGTCTCGCAGTTTGTACATTCCATGCCGTAACACCCTTCTTTCCACCTTCACAATGAAGCTATTGGTACTTTGCAAAAAAAAAAAATTATTAGCATTGCAACTCAGCAGATCAATGCAGTGTGCAGCCACACACTCCATATATCTGCTCAGCCACAAAGCTGATTATTTCTTCACAAAGTACAAGGTGAGCTCCAAATAGAATTCTCTAGCTTAGATTATACCTTTCTATGCAAGGGTAAATAGCTCAATTGTTTGACTGCAATGCCACAGGAAATGGTTTGGATCCAAGACAGTGTGACTGAATAATAAAGAAACCTTAAGATGAGTTCATGAATGTTGTATAAGTATTAGTGAGAGAAGGGGTCAGGAGCATGCTAGGCTGCAAAAAATAAGGTAGGCTGCAAGTGAAAGTAATGATCTCCTATATATTTTCCCAGATCTGTCACTCTGTGTGGCTAACTCTGGGGGAAGTCACAGCAATGGGCGGAGACGGCAACTGCAGGACGATACACCAGTGCCAGCAGCAGACCGTAACAAAGTGACAGATCAGGGAGAATATATAGGAGGTAGGGAGGTGGCCATGGTACATGGCTGGCCAAGGGACACTAGCTCATGTACCCCTTTACCACTGAGGCTGGCCACCAAGGATGGACCTGTCACCAGTGCACATGCAATAACCTCTTCTGCTGCCCTCTTTGCAACTCAGATTGCCCAGTGCTCCCCTTCGCTAACAGTCCACAAAGTTTCCCCATCTCACGATCTGCCTCCTCACCCCCACTTTCATCTCTACAGCACACGCGCATATCATACAAGATCCCATCATGCGTACGTAGGTCTGAAATGCAAGAGGGAGGTTGGGGGGAGATTGGCATGTGCCAGCAACGCCACACAGCTCACTGTGACCACAGTGGAGAGGCGCTGCAACAGGACAATACACCAACCTCGGAGCAAGGAACTGCGTCGGTCAGGAGGAGAACTATTTCAATAGCATAAAAAGGTTAATGCGTCCCACCCTATGGACACCAGACTCATCAAGTCACTGTTGCCAGAGTCTCATACAATGACTCTGAACCTCTAAGCACACTATTTGACTGTCCACACCCTGCTGTGCCTATTACCCATCTCCTCCACCACCCTCAACACTGACCCACACATCATTCACCCACAGAGATACAATAAAGGTAGTTTGGATAAATTAGCTAAATGAAATGGATTTAACCAATTTATATAAATTTTTGGATGTTTTCCAGTGTTTGTGAGCAAATGGTCAATTGTCATTTGCTGCCACATATTAGCATAATTTTGTTTCAACTAGAAAAAAAAATTGGACAGATAATCTAAGTGTGGATCCAGTTTAAAGGTCCGTATTCACGGCCCGATTTTGGGGAGAGATGTGTGCTGAGCGAACTGCTCAGCACACATCTCTCCCCCCGCTCAGCACAGCGTGATGTGTGCTGAGCGTACGGGGGGTGGGGGGGGCGCTCATTTCACCCCCTGTGTAGGGCATTCTGTGTGTATCCAGCTTAACAGGTGTGAGCATCATACAACTACTGACTTGCGAGTAACTATACAGCAGCTCCATACCTTGTGACTTGAAGAAACACCAGTTAACCCCGGGAATGCTGCAGTCAAAGCAACAATTCCTCTTCTTACATTCCGCTGCACTTATTGTGGGGTAGCCGCAATCCCTTCTGCTGTACGGTTCCACATTACATTGTTTCTTGTCACTTCCTGTTGATGCAGTAAGGAAACATCCAGGAATTACAGCAGCTTAGTTTTTTTTTTTTTAACTGGGGCAATTTAGCTAGATCACAGGGCAATTTAGCTCCTTTGGTCCTTTTTTAGGACCAGTTAATCAGACAGTTGAGCAAACTGAAAAACAGCTAACAGGAAATTTCCACTTAAATGGTATTTTCTAATCTTATCTGACCATGACTAAGAATAAAGGATACACAAGATAAACTCTTAGAGCCATGGACCTTATCCATGTTTAAGCTCCATCAAATCTGTAATCAATAGCACTACATGCTCCCACTTTACCACTGTACTATATACTCTACCTGTGTTTTTAAGGTAAAAACACCATTTAACCCCAGTGACACTTGAATTAAGGCAGCAGCCTCTGGAATAGCATTCCTTAGCATTAATCCCAGGAAATCTGCAATCTTCACGCTCTTTGATAGCCATGCTACATTGCTGTTTACTTGGATGGAGCAGAGAGCACAACATCAGGACATAGGAAATATTACAATGCATGATAAGAAAGGTGTGAGCTCTACAGCAAGGCCTCTAACCCTTTGCCAGTGCCAAATACATAGGGCTTAACTCAGATCTGATCACAGCAGCAAATGTATTAGCTAAAACCATGTACACTGCAGGGGGGGGGGGTGTATAATATGTGCAGAGAGAGTTAGATTTTGGTGCGGTGTGTTCAAACTGAAATCTAAATTGCAGTGTAAAAACAAAACAGCCAGTATTTACCCTGCACACAAACAATATAACCCACCTAAATCTCTCTGCAAATGTTATATCTGCCCCCCCCCCCCCCCCCCATCCCTGCAGTGCACATGGTTTTGCCCACTAGCTAACAAATTTGCTGCATCTGGGAATTACAGCAGCTTAATATTTCTTTTTACAGAAGGTTCAGCAAATTAAATTATTTAGTGAAATACTGTAATCATAACAGTTACAGGGATATTGTAGGTAGATTTATTGTCAGTGGATAAATGTAAAAATTAAACCCTTAGGCATAGTTCCAAAATGCTGTCATTGCAATCCAGATTTTAAGGATATCATGCTTGAGCACAGGTGACTTAATTAGAACTTCGGTCAATGTGAATTAACCATTGGACTCAACCATGGTTATCCTTAAAACCCAGGGGTCTATTTAAGATCGATCTTAATCGATGTTGGGCTTCCAGGTTGAAAAAAACACACACATTTACTAACATTTTAAAATTTATATAAAAAAATCATCTGTTCGTAAATGCAGTGCACATGGTTTTGCCCAACTGCTAACAAAAATCCTGCTGCGATCAACTCAGAATTACCCCCCATGGCCCTCATTCCGAGTTGTTCGCTCGCAAGCTGCTTTTAGCAGCATTGCACACGCTAAGCTGCCGCCTACTGGGAGTGAATCTTAGCATCTTAAAATTGCGAACGAAAGATTTGCAATATTGCGATAAGACATCTCTGTGCAGTTTCTGAGTAGCTCGAGACTTACTCTGCCAGTGCGATCAGTTCAGTGCTTGTCGTTCCTGGTTTGACGTCACAAACACACCCAGCGTTCGCCCAGACACTCCTCCGTTTCTCCAGCCACTCCCGCGTTTTTCCCAGAAACGGTAGCATTTTTTCCCACACGCCCCTAAAGCGGCCTGTTTCCGCCCAGAAACACCCACTTCCTGTCAATCACATTACGATCACCAGAACGATGAAAAAACCGTGAGTAATATTCCTAACTGCATAGCAAATTTACTTGGCGCAGTCGCAGTGTGAACATTGCGCATGCGCATTAAGCGGAAAATCGCTGCGATGCGAAGAAAATTACCGAGCGAACAACTCGGAATGACCACCTATGTGCACTGCAGGGAAGGCAGATTTAACATGTGCAGAGAGAGTTAGATTTGGGTGTGGTGTGTTCAATCTGCAATCTAATTTGCAGTGTAAAAATAAAGCAGTCAGTATTTACCCTGCACAGAAACAAAATAACTCACCCAAATCTAACTCTTTCTGCACATGTTATATCTGCCTCCCCTGCAGTACACATGGTTTTGCCCAACTGCTAACAAAATTCCTGCTGCGATCATCTTGGAATTACCCCCATCGATTGATGTTTTCACACTGCTCGTGTATATAAGACATAGGGCCTAATTCAGTTTGGATCGTAATACGCGTTCCAACCGCAAAAACTATGAAGAGGATGGGGGCATATACGCAGGGTCCATCCTGTGCGTGTGCCTACATTTTCTCCGGGTGCCCCGCAGAAAATGCGAATGCCTCTGCCTGTCAATCAGTAGAGGGCGTACCTTCGCAGGTATATCGCGATCATGAGCCATGTCTCCCATTTTTGTCATTATAGGTGCTCTGTGAGCTGCTGGCCATGCCCCAGCCCCTCTGTCTCCCGTGAATAGACATTGAGGCTTATTCAGACCAGATCGCTTCAATTTATTTTCAGCCAGCGGGCAATCTGGTCTGCACTGCACATGCGTATGCGCCACAATGCGTAAGTGCGACGGTCCGGAGATCACAAGAAGATTGACAAGAAGAGGGTGTTTGTGTGGGTGGCAACTGAATGTTTCTAGGGAGTGTCCGGAAAAACACTGGAGGGACCCGGCGTTTTGTGGGAGGATTTGTGACGTCACCTCAATGGCTGAGTAAGTGCTGAGCTGTGCAGCTCTTGTGCACATGTGATCACACACCTGCACAGCAAATTTTCCCTTCCGCTGTAGGCGGCAACTACCTGATTACAGGGATGCAAAAAACACACCCTAGCGATCAGGTCTGAATTACCCACAATGTGCATATTTGCAGAGCAACAAGCTACAGGGAGCCTTCCACCCCCCCCCCCTTCCCCATGGGAAGGAGGGGGGGTTGTTTGGGTTAGCTGGACATTCCCCAAAAAAGTGACTGTCCTGCAAAAATTGGGATAGTTGGGAGGTATGTTCAAATACATTTATTGTTTTGCATGCAGGGTAAATACTGGCTTCTTTGACATTTAGCCACAAATGCTGCACAGCTGAATTACAGTATTACACTGCAATTAACAGTTATGCTAGGACATTCCCCCTCCCAAATCTACCTCTCTCTGCATGTTACATCTGTCCCACAGTGGCGTGCAGTGAGGTCAGTGGCTAGTGAGGCACTACAGCCATAATGTCCGCCGAATCCTGCCGATGACCCTTAGCCAATGCCCGCTACTGCCTCTGAGCCGATACCCGCTGCCACCGCCAATGGCTTACAAACTCGCCCACAATCAACTGACCCAGCCCTCCACCACTAATTTCTATCTCAGTCCGATGCCGCCAATGCCCGCTGCCTGCCTGCTCATTGTTCTCGTTATATATTATAAATTTTTAAAGAAAAAAAAAATGAGTGTTTGGGACTGGGAAGGGTGAGGGAGGAGGACATGAATGCAATTTTGTTGTCCAGGGCTTCCATTAACTTAAAGGAGAAGGGTCTGAATGGGTTAAAAAAAATGCGTGAGGTCCCCCCTCCTTAGTATAACCAGCCTCGGGCTCTTTGAGCCGGTCCTGGTTATTTAAATACTGGGGGAAAAATTGGACAGGGGTTCCCCGTATTTAGACAACTAGCACCGGGCTCTTAGACCGGTCCAGGTTCCAAAAATACGTGGGACAATAGATGTAGGGGTCCCCCATATTTTTAAAACCAGCACCGGGCTCCACTAGCCAGAGAGATAATGCCACAGCCGGGGGACACTTTTATGTAGGCCCTTAAATCAAGAGGTTCCTCCCCTCGAGGCACCCAAGGGCCAGGGGTGAAGCCCGAGGCTGTCCCCAGCACCCCTGGGTGGTGGGTGCCGGGCTGATAGCCATGTGTGTAAAAAAAAAATATTGTTTTTTCGTTGTGGAACTACAAGGCCCAGCAAGCCTCCCCCGCTTGCTGGTACTTGGAGAACCTCAAGTACCAGCAGGCGGGGAAATAACGGGCTTGCTGGTACCTGTAGTTCTACAACAACAAAAAATACCCAAATAAAAACACAAACACACACAGCGTGACAGTAAAATTATTGAGACAGGCTGTAGCATGTGGGTGCATGTAACCCTATAAAAGTGATGGATTGGGTGACTATTACAATACCCACTGTTGCTGTCTGAAAAATGATGGATTTATAGATTGCTCTGCCGAGACATGTTTTTTTCTAAAATGCACCACAGGTATGGATGGATAGTATACTTGACGACACAGAGGTAGGTAGAGCAGTGGCCTACTGTACCGTACTGCTAAATATTATATTATTTATTATTATTATCCTTTATTTATATGGCGCCACAAGGGTTCCGCAGTGCCCAATTACAGAGTACATAAACAAATAATCAAACAGGAAAACAGCAACTTACAGTTGACGACAATATAGGACAAGTACAGGGTAAATAAACATAGCTACATCAGCAGATGACACTGGAATAAGTATCAGGTGGCAGAAGACTGATGGATTTGGTGCAGCTGAAGATTATTAAAGTAAGAAAAGAGTAAGCACATGAGGGAAGAGGGCCCTGCTCGTGAGAGCTTACATTCTTAAAGGGAGGGGTAGACAGACAGGGGTGAGACAGATGGGGTACATAGAGAGCATGGAACAGAGGTTTAGGATGAGATTTGGCTGGGTTTAATGAAGAAGTGGGTCTTGAGAGCCCGTTTGAAGTTTTGTAGAGAGGTGGAGAGTCTGAGGGGGAGAGGTAGGGAATTCCAGAGAAGTGGTGCAGCACGTGAAAAATCTTGGAGGTAGGAGTGGGAGGAAGTAATCCGTAGGCAGGAGAGTCGGTGTGCATTAGCAGAGCGAAGAGGACGGGTGGGAGTGTAAAGCGAGATAAGATCAGAGATGTAGATGGGAGAGGAGTGGGTGAGGGCTTTGTAAGCTAGTGTGAGAAGCTTGAAATGGATTCTGAAAGGGAAGGGGAGCCAGTGAAGGACTAGTAAGAGAGGAGAGGTGGACGTAGTGCGTTTGGTGAGGAAAATGAGCCGGGCAGCAGCATTGAGGATAGATTGGAGTGGAGAGAGGTATTTGTCAGGAATGCCAGTCAGGAAGAGATTACAGCAGTCCAGTCTGGAGATGACCAGTGAGTGGATAAGAGTCTTAGTAGCATCCTGGGTCAGAAAAAGTCTGATCCTGGAAATATTTTTTAGATGAAAACGGCAGGTTTGTGAGAGGTGCTGAATGTGTGGTTTGAAGGAGAGGGAGGAGTCAAGGATTACTCCAAGACAGCGCGCTTGGGGGGTAGAGGAGATAGTAGTGCCATCAATAGATAATGAGATTGTAGGAGGTGAGATTATGCGGGAGGGAGGGAAGATGATCAGCTCGGTCTTAGACATGTTAAGTTTAAGAAAGCGCTGGGACATCCAGGAAGAGATAGCAGAGAGACAGTTGGAGATACGAGTGAGGAGAGTAGGGGAGAGGTCTGGAGAGGAAAGATAGATTTGAGTGTCATCAGCATAGAGATGATATTGGAAACCAAAAGAACTAATGAGCTTACCTAGTGAGGACGTATAGAGAGAGAAGAGAAGAGGACCAAGGACAGAACCTTGGGGTACCCCTACAGTTAGTGGAAGTGAGGGGGAGGTGGAGTCATGAGAGGAGACAGAGAATGAACGGTCAGAAAGGTAGGACGACAACCAAGAGAGGGCAGTGTTACGCAGACCAATGGAGTGAAGGATTTGCAGTAGGAGAGGATGGTCTACAGTGTCAAAAGCAGCAGAGAGATCAAGTAGAATAAGTAGAGAGTAGTGTCCCTTAGATTTAGCAGCATGGAGGTCATTGCATACTTTTGTAAGGGCAGTTTCAGTGGAGTGGA
Source organism: Pseudophryne corroboree (assembly GCF_028390025.1). Lineage (NCBI taxonomy): Eukaryota > Metazoa > Chordata > Amphibia > Anura > Myobatrachidae > Pseudophryne > Pseudophryne corroboree. The sequence continues at coordinate 118,258 of NW_026970407.1, read as the reverse complement.
GAGGACGGAAGCCAGACTGGAATGGGTCAAGCAGTGAGTGTGAGGAAAGAAAGGAAGTAAGGCGGTTGTAGACAATACGCTCAAGGAGTTTGGAGGCAAAAGGGAGGAGAGAGATGGGTCGGTAGTTGGAGAGAGTGTTTGGATCAAGGGTAGGTTTTTTAAGAATAGGAGAGATGAGAGCGTGCTTGAAGGCAGAGGGGACAGTGCCTGATGAGAGGGAGAGATTGAGAAGGTGGGAAAGATGGGAACAAGCAGAAGAAGAGAGGTGGCAAAGGAGGCGGGAGGGGATAGGGTCAAGTGGTGAGGGGACAGGAACGAATGAGGGCCATGACTTCCTCTCCAGATGCATGGGAGAAAGATGACAGAGTTGGTGCGAGGGATGGGGAGGGTTGGTAAGGGATGGGAGAAGGCTGGTTACTGATAGTCTGGTGTGATGTGATGTCCTGACGTATGGAGTCAATTTTGGATGTGAAGTAAGTGGCAAAGTCAAGAGCAGAGAGTGAGGAAGGGAGATGAGGTGGAGGTGGGCAGAGGAGTGAGTTGAGAGTGGCAAAGAGGCGCCGGGGGTTGGAAGTCTGGGAGGAGATTAGGTTCTTGAAGTATGACTGTTTAGCAAGAGAAAGGGCAGCACTGAAGGATGAGAGCATAAGTTTGAAATGGAGGAAGTCTGCCTTAGAGCGTGATTTCCTCCAGTGTCGCTCAGCAGTACATGAGCATTTTTGCAGATATCTGGTGCATTTGGTGTGCCAGGGTTGAGGTGTTAATTTGCAAGGGTGAATAGTCGTTGGTGGAGCAACAGAGTCAAGAGCAGAAGTAAGGGAAGCATTGTATGTGGAAGTGGCTTGTTCAGGGCATGAGAGAGAGAGAATAGGAGAGAGAAGTGAGTCAAACAGGGAGGAAAGGAATGTGGTGTCAATAGCTTCAATGTTACGCTTAGTGATGGTAGCCTTAGGAGGTAGAGATGGGGAAGTCGAGAGAGATAGGTTGAAGGAGAGCAGGTGGTGGTCAGAGAGGGGAAATGGGGAGTTGGAAAAATCAGAAATATCACAGCGGTGAGTGAAGACCAGATCCAGTAAGCTCCCATTCACATGGGAGGGTGAGGAGGTCCACTGGGAGAGACCAAGTGAAGAGGTGAGGTTAAGGAGTTTAGAGGCAGGGGATTGTGTGGGGATGTCAATAGGGATGTTGAAATCGCCTAGGATAATGGTGGGAATGTCAGAAGAGAGGAAGTGAGGAAGCCAGGAAGCAAAGTTGTCGATGAATTTGGAAGCAGTGCCAGGGGGGCGGTAAATGACAGCTACTCTAAGATGGACTGGTTGGAAGAGGCATATGGCGTGGACCTCAAATGTAGAGAATATAAGGGATGGTTCTGGTGGTATGAGTTGGTAGGAGTAACTAGAAGGTAAAAGGACCCCAACACCACCCCCATGGCGACCCCCAGGTCGGGGTGTGTGTGTGAATGTAAGGCCCCCAGCAGAGAGAGCAGCAGCAGAAGTAGTGTCAGAGGGCGTAATCCAAGTTTCAGTAATGGCTAGTAGGTGTAGGGAGTTGGAAATGAAAAGGTCATGAGTGGGGACCAGTTTGTTACAAACAGATCTGGCATTCCAGAGGGCACAGGATAGGGGGTATGAGTTTGTGGGAGAGATGTGAATTAGATTTTCAGGGTTGCTGTAGCGATGAGGTGGGATTAACTTTGAGGGCAGGGATGATGAGAGAGTAGTGATGGTACGGGTGCCTGAGCTAGGAGGGGAAACTGCAGGAGGTGGGCAGGGAGGGAGGTCAGTGTGATGTGGATGGGGGTGTGGGGAGGTGACAGGGAAGGGAGAGAGGGAGCAGGGCTGAGTTGTGGGGTAGCAGGACCATGGGGCAGAGGTGAATGAAAGTGGGGTAACAGGAAAGGTGGGGGAAGGAAACAGAGGGATGGAGGGGAGACAGAGGAGGGGAGAGAGGAGGAGGTGGAGGAGACTAGTGGGGGAAGGATAAAGATACATTATTAGGTAGACACTGAGTGATGTGGGGAGTATAAGAAAACCTTGACATAGTGTTAAGTAGGTAAATAGGTTGAAGTAGTGGAAGTAGGAGAGGAGACTGTAAGGCAATCCGAGCAGAAGAATTGCAGAAATGCAGGTGAGAAAAGCAGTGTAGGCTCAAGGGGTGTAGATTTAGTATGAAATGAGTCAAAAGCGTAGATAAAGTGGGTGCAGAAATGTATTTGGAGTGTAAGAAATGAAAGGATTGTGAGAGGTTTAAGAAGCAATGGTAATTATGTTAGATGTTTTAAGTGTTTGCAGGTAAAATTGCATTGGTGCAGCTGTGCTTAAAAAACAAAATTACAATAATACAGATACAGGCATTTGTAGGTGAAATGGATGGTTTATGAAATGTCCAAGTAAGGTAGTTCTGTGCTATGTAATCAGATGCAACAATCAGGAGGTGAGTGATCTGAGGAGTAAGTGACTCACATTTGTTATTAGTTCTTCAGTTTTCTTTGTTTTGTTAGATTGGTGTGCTTCTGTTTTCCTTCTTTTTCACTTTCGATTGAACGCTGATTGAACACTGCTGTTATGTGTCAATTTTATCACGCTTTGATAAAAATGCACGCTTAGATCAATAAATGCACAGCCAAATGGCTTTGCACAGCCTACACCATTGGACTTAAGTAGAAGACTATTACAAGTGAAACCAATAATTGAAATCTGTAACCACACCCCACCCCCTCAAATGCCAGGCAATAAATTACCTTAAAAACAACAACCAGGCATTCCACAAAGATTAAACTGGGTCTATATCATTCAAAACTTTAAAAAAGTACTTCAAAATCACATACTATGCAATAATGTTTCAATTTGCATTACCCAGCAGAATTAGCTTTGCATATATAGATATAGTGCAGCAGAATATATTGGTGGTTGTAGTCAATTGTAATTACCTGGAGGTGACAAGAAGAGAAGAAACGTCAATTCACAATCGATATCAGCTGAAGATAAATTAATGCTGATTGAACACTGCTGCTATGTGTCAATTTTATCACGCTTTGATAAAAATGCATGCTTAGATCAATAAATGCACAGCCAAACGGCTTTGCACAGCCTACACCATTGGACTTAAGTAGAAGACTATTACAAGTGAAACCAATAATTGAAATCTGTAACCACACCCCACCCCCTCAAATGCCAGGCAATAAATTACCTTAAAAACAACAACCAGGCATTCCACAAAGATTAAACTGGGTCTATATCATTCAAAACTTTAAAAAAGTACTTCAAAATCACATACTATGCAATAATGTTTCAATTTGCATTACCCAGCAGAATTAGCTTTGCATATATAGATATAGTGCAGCAGAATATATTGGTGGTTGTAGTCAATTGTAATTACCTGTAGGTGACAAGAAGAGAAGAAACGTCAATTCACAATTGATATCAGTTGAAGATAAATTAATGCTGATTGAACACTGCTGTTATGTGTCAATTTTATCACGCTTTGATAAAAATGCACGCTTAGATCAATAAATGCACAGCCAAACGGCTTTGCACAGCCTACACCATTGGACTTAAGTAGAAGACTATTACAAGTGAAACCAATAATTGAAATCTGTAACCACACCCCACCCCCTCAAATGCCAGGCAATAAATTACCTTAAAAACAACAACCAGGCATTCCACAAAGATTAAACTGGGTCTATATCATTCAAAACTTTAAAAAAGTACTTCAAAATCACATACTATGCAATAATGTTTCAATTTGCATAACCCAGCAGAATTAGCTTTGCATATATAGATCTAGTGCAGCAGAATATATTGATGGTTGTAGTCAATTGTAATTACCTGTAGGTGACAAGAAGAGAAGAAACGTCAATTCACAATCGATATCAGCTGAAGATAAATTAACGCTGATTGAACGCTGCTGTTATGTGTCAATTTTATCACGCTTTGATAAAAATGCACGCTTAGATCAATAAATGCACAGCCAAACGGCTTTGCACAGCCTACACCATTGGACTTAAGTAGAAGACTATTGCAAGTGAAACCAATAATTGAAATCTGTAACCACACCCCACCCCCTCAAATGCCAGGCAATAAATTACCTTAAAAACAACAACCAGGCATTCCACAAAGATTAAACTGGGTCTATATCATTCAAAACTTTAAAAAAGTACTTCAAAATCACATACTATGCAATAATGTTTCAATTTGCATTACCCAGCAGAATTAGCTTTGCATATATAGATATAGTGCAGCAGAATATATTGGTGGTTGTAGTCAATTGTAATTAACTGTAGGTGACAAGAAGAGAAGAAACGTCAATTCACAATCGATATCAGCTGAAGATAAATTAACGCTGATTGAACGCTGCTGTTATGTGTCAATTTTATCACGCTTTGATAAAAATGCACGCTTGGATCAATAAATGCACAGCCAAACGGCTTTGCACAGCCTACACCATTGGACTTAAGTAGAAGACTATAACAAGTAAAACCAATAATTGAAATCTGTAACCAAACCCCCCCCCCCCCCCACCTCAAATGCCAGGCAATAAATTACCTTAAAAACAACAACCAGGCATTCCACAAAGATTAAACTGGTTCTATATCATTCAAAACTTTAAAAAAGTACTTCAAAATCACATACTATGCAATAATGTTTCAATTTGCATTACCCAGCAGAATTAGCTTTGCATATATAGATATAGTGCAGCAGAATATATTGGTGGTTGTAGTCAATTGTAATTACTCAGCAGAATTAGCTTTGCATATATAGATATAGTGCAGCAGAATATATTGGTGGTTGTAGTCAATTGTAATTACCCAGCAGAATTAGCTTTGCAAATATAGATATAGTGCAGCAGAATATATTGGTGGTTGTAGTCAATTGTAATTACCCAGCAGAATTAGCTTTGCATATATATAGTGCAGCAGAATATATTGGTGGTTGTAGTAAATTGTAATTACCCAGCAGCAGCTCTACTGCACTCAACATCACCAGTGCTCACAATATATATAATGCTATATACTATGCCATAGTGGTGCTTACTATATAACACCTCCTACTGCGTTCCCCCTGGCAATGAGCATGACACCCAGAGAGTGAAACCCCTGGCAATGAGCATGACACCCAGCACGTGAAACTCTTGGCGTTGAGCAGTTTTTGTAAAAGTAATTAGAAGCTTTACTGTAGGGCATAGTGTATCACAGATATTGTGGTGAGTGACATAATATGTTCCAAAGGGGATTAATGTGTGGGGCTTAACATGGTGGAAATTACTGTACTTTTTTCCCTGTGGTGGCCGAGGTCTGTTGGTGCAGGGTCAAGAACTAGGGTGTAAGGTAGTCTTTGCCTGCAAGGCTACGCTCATTTTATGGAGACCATACCCATACATTTAAGTGTGGCATATACCTGCGCTTGCTCGCGGGGTGAGAACATCTCCCTAATTGAATTCAGCGATATGAATAGAGGTTGTGCAGCAGCCACAGAAAGGGTTAATCTCTGCAGCTTGTCACTAAATTACATTGTTGCAATTTTAGCTGGGAGCTGCAATAATTACTCTAATACATAACACAGCCAACACTTCTATATTCACACAATATACTGCATGGTGAATATAGAAGTGGTGCTTGCTAAACAGCACCTCCTACTGCATTCCACATCACCGCTGGTCACACTCATATCAGGCCCATAATGCTGTATACTATGCCATAGTGGTGCTTACTATATAACACCAGGTGCTGTGCAGTGGTCAAAACACACTAACTGGTCCCATGCTGTTGTTGAACTAAAGGCCTATACACACGATGAGATTCGGTCTATGCTAATAGGTTTAAAAAGGATACATAAAAGCTACTTTATGTATTTATTCATTAAAGTTTTTAAGTTGTATTTTACAACCATACAATGATATGATATATAATGTATCGTATAATCATTACATAATGTTGATGGCATTGAATTGTCTCTGCCTTGACTAGTGGCAGCAGCTTCAGCACTAGGTGGAAGTGGATCTTGATCTTTCCCTATTTTACCCTCCACCTTTTTGTTCTCCATTTTTTAATGTGTGGAATTATATGCCAGTAATATATCTGGAATTAGACGGTGGTAATGTCTGGAATTAGATACCACTAGATAGATACCAGATATCACTGTGACTGGAATGATGACATATGCACAGTGACAGGACACTACCACAGCACCCTACAGCAGCCATATGCGGCACAAGACACTGGAGTATTAGTAATGTACTGTAGTATACAGAGCACCACAAGACAATGAGCAGTGATACGGAGCACTGATGAGGATACTAGAACTGACACTGAGCAGCAAGATGCAGCACTGGACTATTAGTAATGTACTCTAGTATACTGAGCACCACATTGCAGCACAAGACAATGAGCAGTGATACTGAGCACTGATGAGGATACTACTGAGAACTGACACTGAGCAGGAGAGACACACTACAATTTCATCTTGCGCCTCTTTTTTTATTTATCTTTGCATCGTGTGCTGTTTGGGGCTATTTTTTTAAGTGCCATCCTGTCTGACACTGCAGTGCCACTCCTAGATGGGCCAGGTGTTTGTGCTGCCCACTTGGGTCGCTTAGCTTAGTCATCCAGGGACCTTGGTGCAAATTTTAGGACTAAAAATAATATTGGGAGGTGTGAGGTGTTCAGAATAGACTGGAAAGGAGTAGAAATTATGGTTATTGAGCTTAATACTATAGGATCAAAATTACCCCCAAATTCTATGATTTTAGCTGTTTGAGGTTTTAAAAAAAAATCACCCGAATACAAAACCCGAAAGGGTGGTTTTGCCAAAACGCGTCCATATCCAAAACACAACTGCGGATCCGAAACCAAAACCAAAACATGAAACACGAAAAATGCCCGCTGCACATCTCTAGTTAGGGGAGAAGCATGTAGCCTTGTAGACTATGCACAGCTATATCTAGAAAAATATACGATCTAATCTTTAACCAACCAATGCAAGAAAGTATTTAATGTGAAAATACGAAACACTAGACTAATTGGAGGTGCGCCCTAAAGCAAATTACAATGTTAGGATTAGGGGGTTCGGAAAGACCTCTAGTGTAAACACTACTATATACATTTTAAGATAGGAAGGTACAAATTACATATTCACATTGCATCTATGGGCTGGATTCAAGTGTCCCTTTCCTCCCTCAATCGTGCCCGTCAGCAGCTATTCTAATGTTGCTGCCAACGGGTGCGACATGTTTATTTCAGCTCGCTACCCCCAGGGGAAACAAGCTGAAATGTGTGCAAAGAGACCCATTTGGGCAACCAAACGGTGTCTTTTCATGATCGCGCCCATTACTTTATTCAGGTTTAGGTGCTACAGCCTGTCTCAATAATTTTACTGTCACGCTGTGTGTGTTTGTGTTTTTATTTGGGTATTTTTTGTTGTTGTAGAACTACAGGTACCAGCAAGCCCGTTATTTCCCCGCCTGCTGGTACTTGAGGTTCTCCAAGTACCAGCAAGCGGGGGAGGCTTGCTGGGCCTTGTAGTTCCACAACGAAAAAACAATATTCTTTTTTTACACACATGGCTATCAGCCCGGCACCCACCACCCAGGGGTGCTGGGGACAGCCTCGGGCTTCACCCCTGGCCCTTGGGTGCCTCGAGGGGAGGAACCTCTTGATTTAAGGGCCTACATAAAAGTGTCCCCCGGCTGTGGCATTATCTCTCTGGCTGCATGGTGAATATAGAAGTGGTGCTTGCTAAACAGCACCTCCTACTGCATTCCACATCACCGCTGGTCACACTCATATCAGGCCCATAATGCTGTATACTATGCCATAGTGGTGCTTACTATATAACACCAGGTGCTGTGCAGTGGTCAAAACACACTAACTGGTCCCATGCTGTTGTTGAACTAAAGGCCTATACACACGATGAGATTCGGTCTATGCTAATAGGTTTAAAAAGGTTACATAAAAGCTACTTTATGTATTTATTCATTAAAGTTTTTAAGTTGTATTTTACAACCATACAATGATATGATATATAATGTATCGTATAATCATTACATAATGTTGATGGCATTGAATTGTCTCTGCCTTGACTAGTGGCAGCAGCTTCAGCACTAGGTGGAAGTGGATCTTGATCTTTCCCTATTTTACCCTCCACCTTTTTGTTCTCCATTTTTTAATGTGTGGAATTATATGCCAGTAATATATCTGGAATTAGACGGTGGTAATGTCTGGAATTAGATACCACTAGATAGATACCAGATATCACTGTGACTGGAATGATGACATATGCACAGTGACAGGACACTACCACAGCACCCTACAGCAGCCATATGCGGCACAAGACACTGGAGTATTAGTAATGTACTGTAGTATACTGAGCACCACAAGACAATGAGCAGTGATACGGAGCACTGATGAGGATACTAGAACTGACACTGAGCAGCAAGATGCAGCACTGGACTATTAGTAATGTACTCTAGTATACTGAGCACCACATTGCAGCACAAGACAATGAGCAGTGATACTGAGCACTGATGAGGATACTACTGAGAACTGACACTGAGCAGGAGAGACACACTACAATTTCATCTTGTGCCTCTTTTTTTATTTATCTTTGCATCATGTGCTGTTTGGGGCTATTTTTTTAAGTGCCATCCTGTCTGACACTGCAGTGCCACTCCTAGATGGGCCAGGTGTTTGTGCTGCCCACTTGGGTCGCTTAGCTTAGTCATCCAGGGACCTTGGTGCAAATTTTAGGACTAAAAATAATATTGGGAGGTGTGAGGTGTTCAGAATAAACTGGAAAGGAGTAGAAATTATGGTTATTGAGCTTAATACTATAGGATCAAAATTACCCCCAAATTCTATGATTTTAGCTGTTTGAGGTTTTAAAAAAAAATCACCCGAATACAAAACCCGAAAGGGTGGTTTTGCCAAAACGCGTCCATATCCAAAACACAACTGCGGATCCGAAACCAAAACCAAAACATGAAACACGAAAAATGCCCGCTGCACATCTCTAGTTAGGGGAGAAGCATGTAGCCTTGTAGACTATGCACAGCTATATCTAGAAAAATATACGATCTAATCTTTAACCAACCAATGCAAGAAAGTATTTAATGTGAAAATACGAAACACTAGACTAATTGGAGGTGCGCCCTAAAGCAAATTACAATGTTAGGATTAGGGGGTTCGGAAAGACCTCTAGTGTAAACACTACTATATACATTTTAAGATAGGAAGGTACAAATTACATATTCACATTGCATCTATGGGCTGGATTCAAGTGTCCCTTTCCTCCCTCAATCGTGCCCGTCAGCAGCTATTCTAATGTTGCTGCCAACGGGTGCGACATGTTTATTTCAGCTCGCTACCCCCAGGGGAAACAAGCTGAAATGTGTGCAAAGAGACCCATTTGGGCAACCAAACGGTGTCTTTTCATGATCGCGCCCATTACTTTATTCAGGTTTAGGTGCTTTGTGCACCTAAACCAGAGTGTAATGGGCGCAATAATTGAGGGCATTTGAATTTCCCTTATATGTGTGTGTGTGTGTGTGATATACACACAGACACACATACTGTATTTCTTTATATAATGGACACCTCAGTTTCTATTCATTCATGTCCTGCCCCCTACTCTGTCAGACCCCTTCCCCTCTACTTTTCTGACCCCAAACGCCACTCATTCTTGTTGAGTGCTGGTGGGCCCATTCAGAATTTTGCTATGGGGCCCACAAAGGTCTAGTTACGCCACTGGGCAGGGTTATAGAGGAGGCGGTGCAAGGCATCCTGGGAACAGTCAAAGCTTTAGCCTGTTGGTGCCTTGGATCAAGATCCAACTCTACACCCCGATGTTAGTGTAGTGCCTTTTGGGGTTAAGGTTTTACAGAAAGTTACAGGTTTTTTTAATTTAGTAAAATATGCCCCATTTTAAAGATAGGGCATTTACATTTGTTGCACCTGTGCAGTACATAGCAGCCTGCAGGGCATGTACAGTGGCTTCATTTGGGTGCACATACATTGCCGGCTCCTGGTCGCAAACTGAAATTATTGTGTGTAAGTGGAATTAGCGGTGTTTATGTCATACAGGGGGGTGGGGGAGGTTTGTGGTTGGTGGGGGGCACGCTGTGTGATTATTATCCTGCATCTATACATACATGCGCTAACACCTGGACATACACTGATGTACCCACACCTAATATCCATACATACACGCCCTGACACCTGGACATACACCAACATTCCCACACCTGCATCTATACATACACATGCTGACACCTGGACATACACCAACATACAAGCACCTGCATCTATATATACACGCGCTGACAAATGGACATACACCGACGTACCCACACTTGCATCTATACATACATGCACTGACATCTGGACATACAAGCACCTGCATCTATACATACACGCGCTGACACCTGAACCTACACTGACGTTCCCACACCTGCATCTATACATACACATTCTGACACCTGGACATACACAGACGTACCCACACCTGCATCTATACATACACGCGTTGACACCTGGACGTACACTGACGTACACACACCTACATATATATGCATGGATGCAAATGTGGGTACGTCTGTATACGTCCAGGTGTTAGCATGTGTATGTATAGATGTTAGGTGTGGGTACATCAGTGTATGTCCAGGTGTCAGCACATGTATGTATAGATTCACATGTGGGTAAGCCGGTGTACGTCCACGTGTCAGCATGTGTAGGTATAGATGCAGGTGTGGGTACGTTGGTGTACGTTTAGGGGTCAGCGTGTTTATGTATAGATGTTGGTGTGTGTATGTCAGTGTACGTACAGATATAGGTGTGTGACTGTGTATGTATGTATGTATGTATGTATGTATGTATATGTATAGAGGAAGGTGTGATACATACATATAACACATACATGATAGATACATACATATATCACACACACGATAGATAGATAGATAGATAGATAGATAGAACACATACATACAAGATAGATACATACATACATACATGATAGATACATATATATACACACACATACGAACGATAGATAGATAGATAGATAGATAGATAGATAGATAGATAGATAGATAGATAGATAGATAGATAGATACATATATATATATATATATATCACAAACATATATGATTCATACATATATCACACACACATACATGATACATACATGAGAAAGACCTGGGATGGTGATGAGGCCAGGGCCCCCTGCTGATGTTGCGTTGAGGAAGGCAGTGTTCCAGGGCGGATGCCAGTCGGGGAGAGCGCCGCGCAGCCCGGGAAAAATACTGCTGAGGAGCTACATCTGGAAGAGCCCCTGGGAGGGAGAGTGCCACATGCCCCATCCTGCGTGGCAGACTCTGCAGGCCTGCACATGGGAAGGGAGGTCTCTGGCCACACATACTCACCCTTCTGCTGAAGCCCCGCTGCTGTCCCCATCAGCGCTCTCCAGCGGGGAGCGGGGCCAGGATGAACCTCAACCTGTGAGAACTATCTTCATGATCAAGAGATCTCATATGCAAGATAAGTATGTGTTGGGATAGGGCTGGGGAGGGCGGCTGCTCGGGCACACCCCCGTCAAGTTAAGGAGATTTAACTGAGGAAGCACAAGGGAACTCTCGTCTGGGGACAACAACTGCAGGGAGACCACATCTTTTCAGATGAACATGGGAGGGCGGAAGGCTGCCTAATACTGAAGCACCCTCAGACATTAAACCATATGCAACAACTATTGCAAGCATTCCTGGGGGAAGGTCTGCAGCAGACGGATTTGCATACGGTGATGTCATCCAAGCAGTGGGCCAAAGTTGGCTGGAACCCTCATCTGTATATGAAAAGAGAAAAGGGGCATGCAGGGCATGGCGGCCTTTTGCGGCGCTTGTATAACCCCAAGTTTGCATTAAACACCCCCACCCTCCTTCGGTGTGGGGCTCATGTTGGCCATGCCCAAGCCCCTGAAGCATTCAAGCTGATTTCTTGCAGCAGCTGGGCACTGTAACAGCTTCAGAGCTGCTCTACAAGACAAGTAAAAGGGTGTGGGCCCTGCAGCACCACCTGTAGTTTGCATACACACATATATAGGACAGCATCTCTTATATGCCCCAGGGTCAATAAAATAGTATCCTTGTCTAGGCTATCCATCCCCTCAGATAAGGTATTTGTCCATGCCGCTACAGCACTACACACCCAGGCCGACGCAATTGCCGGTCTGAGTAAGGTACCTGAATGTGTATAAATGGACTTCAGGGTAATCTCCTGTTTGCGGTCAGCACACTCTTTGAGGGTAGCCGTATCCTGGGACGGGAGGGCTACCTTCTTGGATAAGCGTGTTAATGCTTTGTCCACCCTAGGGGAGGATTCCCATCGTAACCTATCCGTTGATGGGAAAGGATACGCCATAAGAATCCTTTTGGAAATCTGCAGTCTTTTATCTGGAGATTCCCAAGCTTTTTCACATAACTCGTTCAGCTCGTGTGAGGGGGGAAAGGTTACCTCAGGCTTCTTTCCCTTGTACATATGTACCCTCTTGTCAGCGACAGGGGGTTCCTCTGTGATGTGCAAAACATCTTTTATTGCCATAATCATAAATCGAATGGATTTTGCCAATTTTGGCTGTAACTTTGCATCATCGTAATCGACACTGGGGTCAGAATCCGTGTCGGTATCTGTGTCAACAATCTGGGATAGTGGGCGCTTATGAGACCCTGACAGTCCCTGCAACATAGGATCAGGCATGGGTTGAAACCCTGACTGTCCCAAAGCTTCTGCCTTGTCTAATATTTTGTGCAATGAGTTTACACTAGCATTTAAAACATTCCACATATCCATCCAATCAGCTGTCGGCGGAGACACCACATTCATTTGCTCCCGCTCCTCTCTAATATAGCCTTCTTCCTCAGACATGTCGACACACGTGTACCGACACACTACACACACAGGGAATGCTTTTTCTGAAGACAGTTTCCCCACAAGGCCCTTTGGAGAGACAGAGAGAGAGTATGCCAGCACCCCCCCCAGCGCTATATAACCCAGGAATAAAACAGTAACTTAATGTTTGCCCAGTAGTGCTGCTGTATGTAATTTGCGAATTATGTGCCCCCCCCACCCCTCTTTTCAACCCTCTTGTCTAACGTGGTATAAGCAGGGTAGAGTCCGGGGAGCTTCCTCTCAGCGGTGCTGTGGAGAAAAAATGGCGCTGGTGAGTGCTGAGGGAGAAGCCCCGCCCCCTCGGAGGCGGGCGTCTGTCCCGCTTAAACTGTAAAATTGGTGGGGGCTTATACATATATAAAGTGCCCAGCTGTATATATGTTATATTTTTGCGAAAGAGGTTTATATTGCTGCCCAGGGCGCCCCCCCTGCGCCCTGCACCCTTACAGTGACCGGAGTATGTGAGGTGTATGGGAGCAAAGGCGCACAGCTGCAGTGCTGTGCGTTACCTCAGTGAAGATCATGAAGTCTTCTGCCGCCTCTGAAGTCTTCTTTTCTTCTCATACTCACCCGGCTTCTATCTTCCGGCTCTGCGAGGGGGACGGCGGCGCGGCTCTGGGACGGACGGCGAGGGTGAGATCCTGCGTACCAATCCCACTGGAGCTAATGGTGTCCAGTAGCCTAAGAAGCAGGACCTTGCAACTCAGAGAGTAGGGCTGCTTCTCTCCCCTCAGTCCCTCGATGAGGGAGTCTGTTGCCAGCAGTGCTCCCTGAAAATTAAAAACCTAACAAAATACTTTCTGTCAGAAAGCTCAGGAGAGCTCCAGAAAAGCACCCAGTCTCCACTGGGTACAGTATCAAACTGAGGTCTGGAGGAGGGGCATAGAGGGAGGAGCCAGTGCACACCCAGAACTAAAGTCTTTCTTAAAGTGCCCATGTCTCCTGCGGAGCCCGTCTATCCCCATGGTCCTTACGGAGTCCACAGCATCCTCTAGGACGTTAGAGAAAATAGGATTTTAATACCTACCGGTAAATCCTTTTCTCTTAGTCCGTAGAGGATGCTGGGCACCCGTCCCAGTGCGTACTGTGTCTGCAGTTATTAAATGGCCCTTAACTCCAGAACATTTATGTGGAGATGAAAACATCCAAGGAAGACTTGACCATCTTCCTTGGATGTTTTCCCCCTGTGTGACTGCTCTCCAGCCTCGGAGGGTTGCATCCGTGGTCCCTAGGATCCCGTCCTGGATCCCGAACCATCGCCCCTCTAGGTGGTGAGAACTGTGCAGACACCAATGGAGTGAGATTCTGGTCTTGGAAGACAGGATTATCCTCCGGTGCATGTGTAGGTGGGATCCGGACCACTTGTCCAACAGGTCCCACTGGAACACTCTGGCATGGAACCTGCCAAACTGAATGGCCTCGTAGGCCGCAACCATCTTCCCCAGCAACTGAATGCATTGATGGATTAACACTCTTGCTGGTTTCAGAATTTGTTTGACCAGACTCTGGATCTCCAGAGCCTTTCCACTAGAAGAAAACCTCTTCTGTGTCCAGTATCACTCCCAAAAACAACAACCGCGTCATTGGGACCAACTGCGATTTTGGCAAGTTTAGGAGCCAACCATGTTGTTGAAGAACTGTCAGGGAGAGTAGATGTTTTGCACCAACTGGTCCCTGGATCTCGCCTTTATCAGGAGATCATCCAAGTACGGGATAATTGTGACTCCTTGCTTGCGAAGGAGAACCATCATTTCCGCCATCACCCTGGTGAAAATCCTCGGAGCCGTGGACAGACCAAACGGCAACGTCTGAAATTGGTAATGACAATCCTGAATTGCAAACCTCAGGTAGCTTGATGCAGTGGCTAAATGGGAACATATAAGTAGGCATCCTTTATGTCTACCAAAACCATGAAATCTCCTTTATCCCCCGGACTGGAGATCACTACCCTGAGAGATTCCATCTTGAAATTGAATTTCTTTAGGTAGAAATTAAGGGATTTCAGATTTAAGATTGGTCTGACTGAGCCGTCCGGCTTCGGGACCACGAAGAGGCTTGAATAAAAACCTTCTCCCTGCTGACTAAGGCTGATTTGAACAATCGGTGAGGGGGAACGTCTTGAAACCCCAGTTTGTACCCTTGGGACACTATTTGTAAAACCCACGAGTCCAGGTCCGAATGAATCCAGAACTGACTGAAGAGTTTTAGACGTGCCCCCCACTGGTGCGGGCTCCTGCAAGAGAGCCCCAGCGTCATGCAGTGGATTTGGCAGAAGCAGAGGACGATCTCTGCTCCTGCGATCTTGAAGAGGCTACAGACCTCTTCCCTCTTTTCCTTCCTCTACCTGCAAAGAAAGGGGAATCTTAACTTCTTGCATATCTATTGGGCCGAAATGACTGCTTCAGATAATGATGCGTCTTCATCCGTTGAGAGGGAACATAGGGCAAGAAGGATGACTTACCTGCGGGAGCTGCCGAGATCAAATTAACTAGGCCGTCGCCAAACAAGGCTTCACCTTCATAGGGAAGAGACTCCCTTTCTTCTTGGAGTCAGCATCAGCATTCCCTTGGTGAATCCACAATGCCCTCCTATCCGAGACTGCCATGAAATTGGCCCGTGAGCACTTGTGCCCGGTGTAGGATTTTTAAATATGTGTAGTTTACTGTATGCAAGGGTTTAAAACCTTTTAGGAACTGAGCTCTAAGGTGTATTACATGTAGTTTAAAAAAAACAAAAAAGGTTTATTTTATGGCAGTAGTTTCCAAACTGGGGTTCTTGCACTGGTAGCATAGTTTGGTGGTCCAGGACCAATTAAAATTATTTATACTTTATTAAATTGGCAAAACCATTCCCTCATAACATAACTGAACCTGAGGATGACATGCTATAAACACAATTTACTTAATTTTATATTTTTTTCTGAATTTCTCAATAAAAAAAACTTTGGCCTAGGGGTGCCGTGAAACAAATTTTGATACTCTAGGGCAGGGGTGTCAAACCCATGGGCCGCATGCCGCCCCCAATGCATCCTTTTGTGGCCCACAGGCCGGGGACCGGCAGGGGTCCTTTTGTGGCCCGATCACCTTGCTTAGAGCGAGGGCAGGAGAGTGCAGCCAGAGTCTTTGCTTTCTATGTGCGGCACCATCTTCCCGAAGAGATCACCGGGAAGATAGTGCCCCTTCCACTGGCTACAGCACAGGTATACTGGGGTGGGGTAGCAAACTGGGGGCCCCAATGGGCCCCTCCAGCAGTCCCTCTACCAAAACACGTCTTTTGGTGGTTTTGCGGTGTTGTTATAACTACATGGTGACGATACTGTAGCACAGAGATTTTCAACCATTTACAACTCACGTCACACAGAACAAGATTTAAATATTGACAAGGCACACTGAAATATAATGGTGATGCATGGTGCAGTATCGTGTCCTAGGATGTCATGTCGCAGCTTCTCCATAGGTAACGCCTGAACAGGCCCGGTGACAGGGGGGACAAAGGGGACACTTGTTCAGGGCTCCAAGTATTAAGAACAGAAATAATGGGGCCACAGTGCCAATATTGCTTTTTAAAGTGTATCCACCAACTGCTCAATTTAAGCAGGAAAACAATTAACAGGCCAACTAAACCCTCCCCCCTCCTTTTACCCCATCACTTTGTCCAGTCCCTGTGGTCCATACTGTATTGCCATTATTATGCATGTTGCTGTGCTGGCCCTTTTCTGAATGTCCCTGCCACCGCCACCGAAGAGCTGGATAGCCCAGTATGAAAACCACCTGCCGGCCTCACTGACGGTCCGAGTCAAAGGCTCCATTTTTTTTTAAAGATCCCTCTGCCAAGTTAAGGGGGGGTTGAGGGGGCCCCAGAGATATCAGTGTACTGGGCCCCGAGATTTCTGTTTCTGGCCCTGACCCTCAGGGGCGTATCTACCCCTTGGCCAGGATGGCACTTGCCAGGGGCACCATCCAGCTGTGCCAACCGTGGCTAAGGGATAGAGTTCTGCAGTCTCGAAAGGGCGCTATGGCAATCAGCATGGGACTGACCAATTAGACGGTGAGGGAAGGATACTGAAATTGTCCCAACCCTGTTACAGTTTGAAACGCCCCTCAACTGCTGTCCACTGCTTCACTCCTAGCTCTGCCCCTTTGCACAGTGGGCAAGGAGATGGCTGGAGACAGCTGCACAGCCATGCCTTGCAAGTTCGAGAGAGCTGTTGAATTTCAGCACTTCAAGTCAGAGCCTGCCCCCTGCTGCCCAAGCAGTCCGTGACAGTTAGTGTCGAGGAGGGGGGGATTTGTGCATGTGTGCTATCAGTGTGTGTGTGGGGGTGGGGGGGTGGGGGGGTGGAGGATGTGTGTGACTGTGAGGGAGCTGTCAGTGTCAGTGGGGAGAGGAGCAGGAGGGAGTTGTCAGTGTGTGGAAGTGATGAGAGTTGTCAGTACTGGGGAAATGTGTGTGTGTGTGTGTGTGTGTACTAGATTTAGGAGTGTGTGTTTGTGAGAGGTTTCAGTTGGGGAATTAGAGTTCATACAGTAATTAAATGTTTTCATATTGAGAACTACATCTCCCAGCATATACAGTGTGCTGGGGATGCTAACAAGCTTTATTTAAAAGTTTAAAAAACATTGCTTTTATGACTGCAATGGTTAAAAAGGGAGAGCTATAAATCAATTTATCAGTGAATGATCGCAGTTTGAGCTGTTACATTTTACTGAACCACCTATCCCTCCACACTCACTACCTGTCCTCAGGATACATTTACCATCCCGGCAGACGGTATACCGGCGGTCATTTGACCGATGTTGGAATCCTGACACCACTTGGGAGACTGGTGCCGGCACACAGACAGCCAACATCCCGAAGGCGAGTATTGGAGGGAGGGTTAGGACCGGGGGAGGGGGTGTTAGGGAAGGCACTAGGAGGGGGGGGGGTTAGTCCTAGCTGCCACCCCCTGAGGGTTAGCCCTATCCGCCACCCCCCCAGAGGGTTAGGATTAGGATTAGGTATCATGTGACTGCTGGAATCCCGAGCGCCGGATGCCATACCCAACCCCCTTTACTTTTTCAGGCATTTCTATCTCTCCTCTCTCTATGGTGTTCCGATTGCCCACTTTCCCTTGTGCTTTTCTCTCTCTCTCCTTTGTTTAGAGCATCAGTTTCTGTAGTCCACTTTATCCTTATTTTTTCCAGTGTTTCACTATCTCTCTGATGTAATGAGGATGTATGGTCTAGAGGGATCAGTAATGCATTGTACTGTATAGAGGCGTCAGGGATGTAGCGTAGGGTATAGAGGCGTCAGGGATGTAGCGTAGGTTATAGAGGCATCAGGAATGTAGCGTAGGGAATAGAGGCATCAGGGATGTAGCGTAGGGTATAGAGGCGTCAGGGATGTAGCATAGGGAATAGAGGCGTCAGGGATGTAGCGTAGGGAATAGAGGCGTCAGGGATTTAGCTTAGGGAATATAGGCATCAGGGATGTACTAGCAGGTATATAGAGGTCAGTGTACTGTATAGAGGGGTCAGTAATGCAGTGATGGTTATAGAAAGGTCAGTGATGTAGTGTAGGGTATAGAGGGGTCAGTTATGTAGTGTGGGGTAAAGAGGGGTCAGTATAGATACTAAGCTGAAGTACTTAGAACACTTCTTGAATTAAGACACAACCTGCAAGAAAAAGTATGCAATATGGGTGAAAAGGCAAATGTCCGAGGTCTGATACAAGTGACCAGCTCCACACCTTGCACCACATAGCGTTATGTTAAACTGGGATATGTTCTTGTTGTGTGTGTGTGTGTGTGTGTGTGTGTGTGTGTGTGTGTGTGTGTATGTGTGTGTGTGGGGGGGGTGCCAAAGGAAATTTTTGCCATTGGCTCCTTTGGTCTAGAAACCAGCCCTGATCACAAAATATTTTTGTCTGAGCAGACTGGACACTGATCAGCGTTGGCTCATTCTCAGCCCCCCGCCCAGCCTCTGCTGCCAACAGACTGCTATTAGCTAGTTAATGTTATCCTTCTGCCTTCCCTATCTATGACACAGACTGCTGCTAATGCTACCAGAATGTTCCCAGTGGCTTCACACCAACAGTGAATCCCAGCCGATGATGTAGGGCAGCGTGTGGGGGAGGGGGTCAGTTGCTGTGGCTCCAACATGGTAACCGCCAATGGACTGCAATGCTTTATCGAAAGGGGGGGCGCCAGTCCCTTACTTTGCCAGGGGCGCTTGGACCCCTAGCTACACCTCTGTTGACCCTAACCGATACCCCTAAACTAACCATAATTCCTGCAGTAAAAATCCATGTTTCTATGTATATAGGGGGTCATTCCGAGTTGATCGCTTGCTGCCGTTGTTCGCTGCGTAGCAATCAGTTGAAAAAAAATGGCTAATCTGTGCATGCGCATGCTCCGTAATGTGCATGCGCATCGTACGGGTACAAAGTCCATTGTGGTTTTGCACTAGTTCTAGCGATTATTCCAATCACAGAACAGGCCACAAGGAGATTGACAGAAAGAGGGCGTTTCTGGGTGTCAACTGACCGTTTTCAGGGAGTGCTTGGAAAAATGCAGGCGTGGCAGAAGAAATGCAGACGTGGCTGGGCATTCGCTGGATGGGTGTGTGACATCAAAAGCCGTCCCTCGGTTGTTAGAATCAACGCACACGAAGTGTAACTACAGTGCTGGTCTTATTTTGAAACGATTTTGCAGGCGCTCTGCTGCTCAAGTGTTCGCACTTCTCCAAAGTGAATATACACTCTCCAGTGGGCAGCGACAATGCGTTTGCATGGCTGCTAAAAACTGCTAGCGAGCAATCAACTCAGAATGACCCCCATAGTGTATTGCAAGAAAATATCTGTAAATCCAATGGTACCGTAAGTGCGGTATATACTCGCACTTCTTTGCGGGGTGAGAACATCTCCCCTAAGTGAAGTCAGCCCTATGAATAGAGTTTGTGTGATCCCTGTGCAGCAGTCACAGAAAGGGTTCATCTCTGCAGTTTGTCACTCAAATTACATTGCTGCATTTTTTCTAGAAGTGGATCTGAGAGCTGTTACCCGCAGACCAGCTACAATAATTATCCTGGGTACTCACTAGACCAGTGGTTCTCAAACTGCACCCTGGGGTGCCTCAGGACACTTGCCTTGGATTGATGGTCCAGGACCAATTCAAAATATTTATAGTTAGTGTTATAGGCAAAACCAGTGCTGTTGGCTGGCAATCATAACATATGTGCACAAGCAGAAGCAAATCCTGTCCCCTACCAAAGGGCCAGTGCTAGGGTGTTTGGCGCCTCCCTGCAAACTATTAATTTGGGCCCTCTCTCCAATACTTAATAAAGGGACAGTGCGCTCCTTAAAAAAAGAAGGTGTGGTATCACAAGGAAGGGGCATGGCCACACAATAGCACCCCAAATCAAAATACGCCACACAGTAGCACTATCTTATTGTCATTACACCGCATGTAATAATAATAATAATAATAATAATAATAATAATAATACCCACAGTCGCAGTGCCCTTTATACACATAACCACCATATCAGTGCAGCTTACACACATAATGCCAACAGTAGCAGTGCCCCTTCTACACATGCCCACGGTGGCAATCCTTTACATGGCAAATATCAACCTGGTTTTGCCATGTAAAAGGATTGCCACTTTAAAAAACAAACAATAAAAAAAAAAAAAACAACAGGAAAAAACACAAAATCTCTCACTTTCTGATTCTCACACCCTATTACATTCCTCCCTATATATTTAAATGTTTCTATTACTGTATGTTCCCTCTTCCCTTCTCCAAACTATACACATCAACATTTTTTAGTATTTCCAGGTAAGTTTTGTGATGTAGGCCATGCACAATTTTAGTTGCCCTAATGTATTTACAGCCTTCTGGAGATATGGCTTCTGGAACTGAACACAGGATTCTAAATGTGGCTGTACCAAGGACCTATACAGTGGCATTACAGGTTGAGTATCCCTCATCCAAAATGCTTGGGACCAGAGGAATTTCGGATATCGGATTTTTCTGTATTTTGGAATAATTGCATACCATAATGAGATATTATGGTGATGGGACCTAAATCTAAGCACAGAATGCATTTATGTTTCATATACACCTTATACACACAGCCTGAAGGTCATTTTAGCCAATATTTTTTATAACTTTGTGCATTAAACAAAGTGTGTGTACATTCACAGAATTCATTCATGTGTCATATACACCTTATACACACAGTCTGAAGTTCATTTAATACAATATTTTTAATAACTTTGAGTATTAAACAAAGTTTGTGTACACTGAGCCATCAAAAAACAAAGGTTTCACTATCTCAGTCTCACTCAAAAAAGTCCGTATTTCGGAATATTCCGTATTTCGGAATATTTGCATATGGGATACTCAACCTGTATTACTTTTTTCTGCTACTGGTTCTTTAACCTATGCAAACAAGCATCTGACTTGCCTTTCCTATTGCTTTGTTACATTGCTCACCTGAAATAGTAATACTTAGATAGCTTTCCTCTTGCCATTATAATGCCCTTAATATTATAGTTAGCCTTTGCATTTTTGAGACATGTATGATTTTGCATTTTTTGGCATTAAATGTTGCCATGTTCTTGACCATTCCTCTAGACCAGGGGCAGAACTGCCAGAGACAACGGAGTCAGTTGCCGCCGGGCTCCAGCCCTGAAGGGGCTCCAGCCCTAAAGGGGCTTCCTCCATTGCCCCCCGGCTGTTACGTGCCCTTCCTACTAAATAGACAAAGGCGCTACCAGCAGGGTCTCGCAGTTTGTACATTCCATGCCGTAAAACCCTTCTTTCCACCTTTTTCAAGACCCAGCCCAGCAGCCTCGCCGCTGCCACCACCGCTAGCTGCAGCACTGCCAGCGGTGGGGTGCCCCTGCTTCTTCTCACACCACAGATAGCTGGGCAGCACTGCAACTGCCTGCCTGATTGCTCCGCCCCCTTCCGGCTCCCAAGCACCTCTGCTGCCCAGTGATCCAGGAGCCTGCTGCTAGGAAGAAGTGGCCGAGCTTCAGCAAGCGAGTCTGGACACTGGCGGAGGAAGCCATGATAACCAGATAATGGGGAGTGGAGAGCCAGTTCCAAGGTAATACTTTATACAGCTGGTTGAGATCCTGGTCGGTGGATATGGATTCCAAGAAAACCCTGGAGGTGCTTCCTTTCAAGGGAGACACTCTCTTTGGAGAAGACCTCAATAAGATTGTAGCTGATCTGGCTACTGCTAAAACAGCTTGCCTACCTCGTATGACTCCTACCACGCAGAAGGCTAAAAGTACTTTCCCTTGGCCCTTTCATCCCTCAGGTAAAGCGTACCCAAGGTCAGGCATACCCAAAGCAAGCTCATGCTTCCAGACCTGCCAAGCCCAGACTGAAGCAAGCCTGGGCTGCCCATCAGCCTGCTTCCAAAACGGACAAGCCTGCCGCATGACGGTGCAGGCCTCCCTCTGGGGGATCCCAGGGTGGGGGGCCCGACTTCTAGGTTTGGCATAGAAAGGTATAATTCTAAGCTAGAGAATTCTGTTTGGAGCTCACCTTGTACTTTGTGAAGAAATAATCAGCATTGTGGCTGAGCAGATACATGTAGTGTGTGGCTGCAAACTGCATGGATCTGCTGCGTTGTAATGCTGATACTTTTTTTTTGCAAAGTACCAATAGCTTCATATAATGTTCACAATTTTTATGCAGGATCAAATAGCTCAATAGGTAGGGTGTTTGATTAGAATTCAACAGGTTATAGGTTTGAATCCTGGGTATGGTAGTTTGAGATGTGTTATTTAATAAAGTATGTTGTTCTGACTGCTGGGATATCATACTAAATAAATGGAGTTGATCAATTTTTTTTTAAAGTTTTTTTTAAACTAGGGACAATTTCCAGATACTTTTCTTTATAACTGAGATTGCCCCCTGGAACTTCACATCAGTTGACAACTATGCATGAGTGGGCAGTGCTTGCTCTGGATCTGCCCACCCATTTATGTGCCGTCATAAAAGAAAGCACAACTGACAGTTATCCTGGGCGTACACTACACAATTATCTGTCAGGCTATCTATCCAGTCTGGATGGGTGGAATGAAAATATGGTAATGTATAGTAGCAAATGTCAATTAACCATTTGCTCCCAAACACTAGAAAAGTGGTCAAAAATGGTCATTACACAAATTGGTTAAACCCAAAATTTAACCAATTTGTTTAGGGGACCATGTTTGTCCATTTTCTAGTGTTTGAGAGTAAATCGTTGATGGTCATTTGCTCACATAGATAACCGGATTTCTATTCCAACCAGCCAGTGTTGGAGATATGGTCTGCCAGATTACATAATGCATACCAGAGCCATAACTAGACTTTTTGGTGCCCTGTGACAGAGAATTATATGCCCCCCCCCTCCCCTCCCCATTTTTGCAATATGGACAAAAGGCGCATGCCTTGTGGGGAAGGGGCATAACAAGATTGGTCTCAGAGAAAGCACATGAGATATGAAGATATATCTAGTATACTTGACACTCAATGGTTTGTGGTATTGCCGGGGTGCCCTCCTTAAATGCATATACAGTCACACATGGGGTGTTTGTGCAAATGGCATATCAGCAGTCAGCACTAACTGGTGACATGCCATTTGTAAAAGTAAGCCATGTGTGACTAATATATAAACATACTTTATTAAATAACACCTCAAACTATCATACCCAGGATTCAAATCTATAACCTGTTGAATTCTAATCAAACACCCTACCCATTGAGCTACTTGATCCTGCATCTATTCTAACCTCCAAAAACAGATTCAGTTGCATTTTCCAGCGTGTTTTGTTTGCGCCTTTGCAAATGTCTTACATCGACAAACTTATTTAGTACTATTTTGCAAATAGGGTTACATTGTCGCAACATTGTGTTCCCTAATTGCTTGATTTTTTAAATGCAACAATTGATAAAGACACCTGATAATTGCTCTGTGGAGTGTTATTTTGTGTCTACTTCTTATCTACATTTAATTCCCTACCTCTAATCAAGGCATTTTTAAATGCTGGGGGCTGCCAGGACGTGAGGCCTACCTAGACTTTAGATCGGAATTTGAATGTACTTGTGAACTAACTTAATTTCCTACTTCTAAATTAATTCCTAAATTCACTACTTACATTAATCCTGTAGTTGGGCATTTTGAGCCTTCAATTGTGGGTATTGTTTTGTGTCCAGACCAGCAGCTGGTGGTGTGCATTTGCTGGAAAGGCATCGAAGACCTCCGATATGCTGCATCTCCTGATGTGTGTCTCCCTCAAGTGGCTGTCAGCAAATGCATGCTAGACACCCCATTCCAAGCTGATTGTGACATCACGGAACATGCATCATAGAACAGGCATGCTAGAATATGGGTCTTCAACCTGCGACCCTCCAGCTGCTGTGGAACTACATATACCAGCATGCCCTGCCTCAGTTTTAGCATACCTTAATAGCAAAACTGTGGCAGGGCATGCTGGGATGTGTAGTTTCACAGCAGCTGGAGGGCCACAGGATGAAGACCCATGTGCTAGAGCCAAGCCGCAGGTACATTGAATGCTAGCAAGCTGAATGTTTAAATCCTTTTTGTTCCGCAGCATTCCAATGCGGAAGATTCCATGGAACCAGAGATTATTCCATTGAGAAGGACATGCTGCCTGGATGACTGCACTGTGCAAATTAAATCACGGAGCCAGTTGGCTTGTGGGTGGCTCTGGTGACTGGGTGGTTGGGTGGGCGGTGTGTCAGAGGTGGAGCACATGCAAATGAATGTGTATCATCCTGCTAGTGAGAGTGAAAACTCATGCAGGAGTGTGCCTGCTTGTCAGTGGGTTATGCACCTTGCCAGGCGTCAAATCTACATGGAGCAGCTGGAGGGGACAAGAGCAGGTTTGCAAAATATAGATAGAAGAGCATATATGCTGGCGCATTCTCCATGATTGTGTCAGCTTATGTTTTGGTGCACTGCACTTTCCTCCACTAAGTTTTAGCCATTTTGGTTAAACGCAAGTGTAGTTGCTTCTCGCCCTTTTGGCTGTGATCTTGTATCGTGGTTGAAGAGTCTGCTGGAGGGATTGTTTTCTTCATTGACGAGAGACTGAAGATATTACAGGATGGAAGGCTTGGGAACACTATCTGTTTTTCAGTTGTGGAAGAGTTGAAAGACAGCTTTTCCTTGCCAATATCTCTCTTTTGCAAAGAGCTACGCATTGGAAAATTCAGGGCTATACCGTGTAGATGAAGCACTAACAGGAGGCTTTAAAATTTTCATTCTAGTTTCCTTCGTTTGGGAGAAAAATGCAAAGGTACAAGACAGCTTTTCCTTGCCAATATCTCTCTTTTGCAAAGAGCTGCACATTGGAAAATTCAGGGCTATGCCGTGTAGATGATGGCCTAACAGGAGGCTTTAAAATTTTCTTTCTAGTGTCCTTCGTTTGGGAGAAAAATGCAAAGGTACAAGACAGCTTTTCCTTGCCAATATCTCTCTTTTGCAAAGAGCTACGCATTGGAAAATTCAGGGCTATGCCGTGTAGCTGATGGCCTATCAGGAGGCTTTAAAATTTTCTTTCTAGTGTCCTTCGTTTGGGAGAAAAATGCAAAGGTACAAGACAGCTTTTCCTTGCCAATATCTCTCTTTTGCAAAGAGCTACGCATTGGAAAATTCAGGGCTATACCGTGTAGATGAAGCACTAACAGGAGGCTTTAAAATTTTCATTCTAGTGTCCTTCGTTTGGGAGAAAAATGCAAAGGTAGCTTGTGCCATCGCCACTCTGCTCCTTGTGCCGCCTTGGCGGTTTACATGAGCCACTGCGGTGACGTTGTCTGACTGGATCAGAACCGGTTGGTCGCAAAGTAAGGTCTCCGCTTGACGTAGGGCATTGTATATGGCCCCTAGTTTCAGGATGTTGATGTGAAGACAAGTCTCTTGACTTGACCAAAGACCTTGGAAATTTCTTCCCTGTGTGACTGCTCCCCAACCTTGGAGGCTTGCATCTGTGGTCACCAGGATCCAGTCCTGAATGCCGAATCTGCGTCACTCGAGAAGGTGAGCACTCTGCAGCCACCACAGGAGTGATACCCTGACCCTGGGGGACAGGGTGATCAACCAATGCATCTGTAAATGTGACCCAGACCACTTGTCCAGTAGGTCCCATTGGAAAGTCCTCGCATGGAACCTGCCGAATGGAATGGCTTTGTATGATGCCACCATCTTTCCCAGGACTCGAGTGCAGTAATGCACTGACACAAGTTTTGGTTTCAATAGGTTCCTGACAAGAGTCATGAGTTCCTGGGCCTTTTCTATCGGGAGATAAACCCTCTTCTGGTCTGTGTCCAGAATCATGCCCAAGAAAGACAGACGAGTCGTAGGAACCAACTGCGACTTTGGGATATTGAAAATCCAGCCGTGTTGCTGTAACACTTTCAGTGAAAGTGATACGCTGTTCAGCAACTGCTCTCTTGATCTCGCTTTTATGAGATCGCTCAAGTACGGGATAATTGTGACACATTGCTTGCGCAGGAGAACCATCATTTCCACCATTACCTTGGTGAAAATTCTCTGGGCAGTGGAGAGACCAAACAGCAACGTCTGAAATTGGCAATGACAGTCCTGTACCGCAAATCTGAGGTACGACTGATGAGATGGATAAATTTGGACATGAAGGTATGCATCCTGTACACAAATGCGGACAACAGGTGTCAAGCCGTGTGTTGCCTTTGTCAAGCTGTAATAAGTAGGGGTAAGGACGTTAACCACCTCAGAACATCCTCCCTTATACGTCACCTGCAGCGCATTAATCATAAGTCAGTGACAAGTTCAAAAACTTTGGATGACAGCGGAAGCAGTCCACTGACCACTAAATCCCTTCCTCTTGTAACCAAGCTCCTGCAAACCACACCACATACTCCCTCAGTGTCAATTTCCTTCTTAGACAGGAGAGCCAATAGTCCTGCAGGCCATGTCACTGGCAAGTCTGACGAGTCCTCTCCTGCCTGGGATTCCTCCGATGCATCCTTGAGTGTAACGCCTACTGCTGCTGGCGCTGCTGTTGTTGCTGCTGGGAGTCGATCGTCATCCCAGAGGGGAAGTCGGAAGACCACTTGTACTACTTCCAGTAGGCAATTGACTGTCCAACAGTCCTTTGCGAGGAAGATGAAATATCACAGCAGTCATCCTGCTGTAAAGCGGATAACTCAGGTCTTGTCAGCCTGGGTGGTGAGAAACGTGGTTCCGGTATCCATCGTTAATTCAGAGGCAACTAGAGACTTGATTGAGGTACTGTGTCCCCGGTACCAAATGCCATCTAGGTTCCATTTCTCTAGGCAGGCGATACCGAAAATGTACACAGACCTCAGAAAAAGAGTCACCAGTGTCCTAAAAAATGCAGTTGTACCCAATGTCCACTAGTCCACATGTCCGTGGTTAAGTGGAGCAGGGCAGACTCAGGACTATATGACTGTGACAGCCCACTGGGTAGATGTATTGCCTCCCGCAGCAAGAACAGCAGCGGCGGCACCAGTAGCAGCATCTCGCAAATGCCAACTCGTTCCTAGGCAGGCTACGCTTTGTATCACCGCTTTCCATAAGAGGCACACAGCTGACAACCTCTTACGGAAACTGAGGAACATCATCGCAGAATGGCTTACCCCAATTTGACTCTCCTGAGGATTTGTGACATCGGACAACGCCACCAATATTGTGCGTGCATTACATCTGGGCAAATTCCAGCACGTCCCATGTTTTGCACATACATTGAATTTGGTGGTGCAGAATTATTTAAAAAACGACAGGGGCGTGCAAGAGATGCTGTCGGTGGGCCGAAGAATTGCGGGCCACTTTCTGCATTCAGCCACCGCGTGCCGAAGACTGGAGCACCACCAAACATTCCTGAACCTGCTCTGCCATCCTCTGAAGCAAGAGGTGGTAACGAGGTGGAATTCAACCCTCTATATGCTTCAGAGGATGGAGGAGCAGCAAAAGGCCATTCAAGCCTATACATCTACCCACGATATAGGCAAAGGAGGGGGAATGCACCTGACTCAAGCGCAGTGGAGAATGATTTCAACGTTGTGCAAGGTTCTGCAATCCTTTGAACTTGCCACACGTGAAGTCAGTTCAGACACTGCCAGCCTGAGACAGGTCATTCCCCTCATCAGGCTTTTGCAGAAGAAGCTGGAGACATTGAAGGAGGAGCTAAAACAGAGCGATTCCGCTAGGCATGTGGGACTTGTGGATGGAGCCCTTAATTCGCTTAACCAGGATTCAATCTGTTGAAATCAGAGCAATAAATTTTGGCCACCGTGCTCGATCCTAGATTTAAAACCTACATTGTATCTCTCTTTCCTGCAGACACAAGTCTGCAGAGGTTCAAAGACCTGCTGGTGAGAAAATTGTCAAGTCAAGCGGAACGTGACCCGTCAACAGCTCCTCCTTCACATTCTCCCGCAACTGGGGGTGCGAGGAAAAGGCTAAGAATTCCGAGCCCACCCGCTGGCGGTGATGCAGGGCAGTCTGGAGTGAGTGCTGACATCTGGTCCGGACTGAAGGACCTGGCAACGATTACTGACATGTCGTCTACTGTCACTGCATATGATTCTGTCACCTTTGAAAGAATGGTGGAGGATTATATGAGTGACCGCATCCAGGTAGGCACGTCAGACAGTCCGTATGTATACTGGCAGGAAAAAGAGGCAATTTGGAGGCCCTTGCACAAACTGGCTTTATTCTACCTAAGTTGCCCTCCCTCCAGTGTGTACTCCAAAAGAGTGTTTAGTGCAGCCGCTCACCTTGTCAGCAATCGGCGTACGAGGTTACTTCCAGAAAATGTGGAGAAGATGATGATCATCAAAATGAATTATAATCAATTCCTCCGTGGAGACATTCACCAGCAATTGCCTCCAGAAAGTACACAGGGATCTGAGATGGTGGATTCCAGTGGGGACGAATTAATAATCTATGAGGAGGGCGATGTACACAGTGAAAGGGGTGAGGAATCGGAGGATGATGAGGTGGACATCTTGCCTCTGTAGAGCCAGTTTGTGCAAGGAGAGATTGATTGCTTCTTTTTTGGTGGGGGTCCAAACCAACCAGTCATTTCAGTCAGCCGTGTGGCAGACCCTGTTGCTGAAATGATGGATTCGTCAATGTTTTTCTTTTCAATCTAAGCCCCTGCAGTTTTCTGTAAGAATCTGCTTCGCTATGATGATCAACAAGTCACAAGGGCAAACACTCAGGGCTGGAGGCGTAGATCTTAGGACCAGCTGCTACAAGCATGGCAAAGGTGTCACTATCATTTGTGACACCCAGAGAGGAAGCGAGGGAGATTGTAATGCAGTGCGCGCAGATAAGCAGCGCAATGGTAAAATGGAGGCATGGTCTCATAGGTAGGGGTGTGGCCTGTTGGCCTGAATCTCCATTTTGTTGCTCCGGGTATCCCGGGGGTTGAGTGCTGCACCCGGGGACTAGTGTGTGAGTGGTGCTGGCTCCTGCACAGTGACAGAAACTGGGTGTTGCACGTAATGTCACAGTGAAACACCCATATTCTGTCACTGAAGAGGAGCCGGCACTTTGGTGTCACCCCCCTTGGCGGGTGACACTCGGGTGTGGGCCGCAACCCCGTTGTGATGCCACTGACCCATGGGAAGCTTTACGTGGCTTACCCATGTGTTAGTAGCCCCAAGCATCTTTTGTGTTAGTCCCTGAAGAAAAACTTCAAATATTTACAAATAAATTTTGTAATCAATGGGCCTAATTCAGTAAGGATTGCAAATTCTGCTAAGTAACAGAATTTGCAATCCTTTGGTTCGCATGCTGGGGCCACCCAGCATGCCGCCTCCCTTCTTGACCACGCTGAAATTGCAGTCGCAGTGCAGTTCAGCGTGATCATAAAAAATGGGTTAGCCTCCTGTTGGTGCAGACTGTATGTGTGCGCAGGAAGCCGCCACCATTTTTGTGATCGCAGCTGCTGCATGTGATGTCATGCAACCGCTCTGACCACGCCTCCTGTTTCTCCGTTGCCGACCCCATTTTGAAGCCCTGCCCACGCACCGCTCCATCTCCGACTTGGAAATGGAGTGTTGCTGACCCCCCCCCCCCAGCACCGATTGACAGTCAGAGGCGATCGCATTAACTGCGGGGTGCCGCAGAAAATGCAGGCGCATGCGTATGCTCTTAGCAATTTTTGCAGTTGGACTGCTTATTGCGATTGCAATCCAACCTGAATCAGGCTCTATTACCTATCACAATGCACTGCGGGTAGTACAAAATGGGGTTAATATAAGAGAAAACCCCCCAGAGCTGTGCTCCTTAACTGTCCCTGGTGGCTAGTGGAGCAGCTGCCCAGTAATCAGTGTCCACGCCAGTGCGCACATGGCCCGCCCCCTACAGCCACGCTGGATCACGGTATAGTGTGGGCACAGAAGTCCCTTACCTCCCTTTCATCAGCGGCCTCGTGATCCCGGAGGGCGGTGTGTGTGTGACTGACCTTAGGAAGAAACCGGAGCCTCCGCTGCAGTGACCCAGCAACCAGGGCGCGGGAGTATACTGCGCCGCTGGGAGTGATGGAGCTGCAGTAAAGATGTCTATTAGACCTAGCCTGCTGCAGCCCTTGTAGATTCTTATAAAAAAAAGTTCTTCTTTTCTTGTCAAAATTAATAGCTAAGAATAGGCTGCCTGAGGCAGCCCCCTCTTAAGTGGCCTGCTACTGAAGGCACCAACTACAAACTGAGCTCCCTGTTCATGGAAGCGAGGTTATAGAGGAGGGGGCGCTGAGCATCTTGGGAACAGTCAAAAGCTTTGAGCCTGTTGGTGCCTCAGATCAAGATCCTACTCTACACCCTAATGTGAATCCTTGTGGAGTCCAGTGTACCCCACAGAAGAAATGAATGTGTCACACCCATTGGCAGCAACATTAGAATAGCTGCTGATGGGCACAATTGAGAAAGGAAGGGGGGAAAACATTTGAATCCAGCACATATATGTAATTTGAATATGTAATTTGTACCTTCCTACTTTAAAATGTAATGGATGAACCTCACCCTGTGAGAACTATCTTCATGATCAAGAGATCTCATACGCAAGAAAAGCATGTGCTGGGATAGGGCTGTGGAGGGCGGCTGCTCGGGCACACACCCGTCAAGTTAAGGAGATTCAACTGAGGAAGCACAAGGGAACTGCAGGGAGACCACATATTTTCAGATGAACATGAGAGGGCGGAAGGCTGCCTAATACTGAAGCACCCTCAAACATCAAACCATATGCAACAACTAGTACAAGCATTCCTGGGGAAAGGTCTGCAGCAGACGGATTTGCATACGGTGATGTCATCCAAGCAATGGGCATAGTTGGCTGCAACCCTCGTCTGCATATGAAAAGAGAAAATGGTCACGCAGGGCATGGCGGCCTTTGTGGGGTTGCGCTTGGATGACCCCTAGATCGCTTTATACACCCCCATCAGTGTGGGGCTCATGTTGGCCATGCCCAAGCCCCTGAAGCATTCAAGCTGATTTCTTGCAGCAGCTGGACCCAGTAACAGCTCCAGAGTTGCTCTACAAGACAAGTAAAAGGGTGTGAGCCCTGCAGCACCACCTGTAGTTTGCATACACACATATATAGGACAGCATCTCTTATATGCCCCAGGGGCAATAAAATAGTAGCCTTATCTAGGGTATCCGTCCATGCCGCTACAGCACTACACACCCAGGCCGACGCAATTGCCGGTCTGAGTAAGGTACCTGAATGTGTATAAATGGACTTCAGGGTAATCTCCTGTTTGCGGTCAGCAGACTCTTTGAGGGTAGCCGTATCCTGGGACGGGAGGGCTACCTTCTTGGATAAGCGTGTTAATGCTTTGTCCACCCAAGGGGAGGATTCCCATCGTAACCTATCCGTTGATGGGAAAGGGGAATCCTTTTGGAAATCTGCAGGAGATTCCCAAGCTTTTTCACATAACTCGTTCAGCTCGTGTGAGGGGGGAAAGGTTACCTCAGGCTTCTTTCCCTTGTACATATGTACCCTCTTGTCAGGGATAGGGGGCTCCTCTGTGATGTGCAAAACATCTTTTATTGCCATAATCATATATCAAATGTATTTTGCCAATTTTGGCTGTAACTTTGCATCATCGTAATCGACACTGGAGTCAGAATCCATGTCGGTATCTGTGTCAACAATCTGGATAGTGGGCGCTTATGAGACCCTGACAGTCCCTGCGACATAGGATTAGGCATTGGTTGAGACCCTGACTGTCCCAAAGCTTCTGCCTTGTCTAATCTTTTGTGCAATGAGTTTACACTAGCATTTAAAACATTCCACATATCCATCCAATCAGTTGTCGGCGGAGACACCACGTTCATTTGCTCCCGCTCCTCTCTAATATAGCCTTCTTCCTCAGACATGTCGACACACGCGTACCGACACACCACACACACAGGGAATACTTTTACTGAAGACATTTCCCCCACAAGGCCCTTTGGAGAGACAGAGAGAGAGTATGCCAGCACATACCCCAGCGCTATATAACCCAGGAATAGCACAGTAACTTAATGTTTGAACAATCGGTGAGGGGGAACATCTTGAAACCCCAGTTTGTACCCTTGGGACACTATTTGTAAAACACACGAGTCCATGTCCGAATGAATCCAGAACTGACTGAAGAGATTTAGACGTGCCCCCACTGGTGCGGGCTCCTGCAAGAGAGCCCCAGCGTCATGCAGTGGATTTGGCAGAAGCAGAGGATGATCTCTGCTCCTGCGATCTTGAAGAGGATGCAGACCTCTTCTCTCTTCTCCTTCCTCTACCTGCAAAGAAAGGGGAATCTTAACTTCTTGCATATCTATTGGGCCGAAATGACTGCATCAGATAATGATGCGTCTTCATCCGTTGGGAGGGAACATAGGGCAAGAAGGTTGACTTACCTGCGGGAGCTGCCGAGATCAAATTAACTAGGCAGTCACCAAACAAGGCTTCACCTTCATAGGGAAGAGACTCCCTTTCTTCTTGGAGTCAGCATCAGCATTCTCTTGGTGAATCCACAATGCCCTCCTATCCGACACTGCCATGAAATTGGCCCGTGAACTCAAGAGTCCTATATCCCTTGCAGTCTCACGTAAGTATGCTGCAGTGTCCTTGATATGATACAACGTAAGGAGTATCCCATCTCTCCAGGGTATCTATATCGGATGACAAGGTATTCGACCAATTCTTGAATACTACTACTCACCCATGCACATGTAATGGCAGGTCTAAGTAATGTACCCGTGGTTACATAACTAGAAATAATGTAGCTTCCTGCATACGATCCGCTGGATTTGTGACAGGGCCCCGTGCAGAACAGGGGGTGACTCCCACTTTATTCTGTCCGCGGCAGGAAATGAATAAACAACCAGAATCCTTTTGGGGATTTGAAACCATCTTGTCGAGCTGGCCCAGACTTTCTCAAACAGAGATGGAGGAACGTTACATCAGCTTTCATTATATATCTATATATACATACATATAGACCCCTTTGTCAGGAACAGCAGGGTCTTCAGTGATTTTAATATGTCCTTAATATCCACAATCATGTACTGAATGCTCCTTGCCAATATTGGATCTAATCAGGAAACATTATGGTCGACATAAGTATCAGTATCCGTGTCAGTATCAGTGTGTAGTAACTGGGCAAAATAACATTTTTGCGACCCAGCGGGGCCTGAGGGAAAAGAAACATAGCCATGAATATCACATCTATTCTCTACATCTGTGTCTGGGACACAGATTTATCCAACCTTACTCTGATATTACTGAAACATTTACCCAGTCAGTTATTGGTGGTGCCAACAGGGCCACCATCATATGTCTGCATTCCTAATATAGTTTCCTCTTGGGAAAAACATTCAGCCACCGACATGTTGACACACATATACCAAGTACCCACAGACACACCGGCTTATGGGGGACAGACCGTCAGTAAATCTGTCAGAGGGACACAGAGGATTTTTCAGCTCACAATCCAGCGCCAAAAGTACACAGTCTGGGAAATAATAAACTCTATAGTGATAGACTTGTAATGCTCTAAAGATGTTCTGGTGAGGTGAGGAAGAAGCCCCGCCGCTGTAATGGCGCGTATCTGTCCCGCTCAGAAATAATTAATTACGCTAGCGGGGTAAGGACAGTGCCCAGGCACTAATGTCCACTTTTTCCAGCCTTTTGTGAGGAATTTATGCTGCCCAGGGTGCCCCCCCCCCCCGTGCCCTGCACCCTGCAGTGCCTGTGTTTGTGTGGGAGCATGGCGCGCAGCGTTCCGCTCGCTGCTCGGTACCTCAGAATGCCGTCACTGAAGAAGAAGTCTTCTGTTCTTCTGCTACTCACATGTCTTCTGGCTCTGTAAGGGGGTGACGGCAGGCTGCGGGAGTGTGCATCTAGGCGTACCCAGCGATCAGCACCCTCAGGAGCTAATGGTGTCCTGTCAGCCTGAAGCAGAGCCATTGAACTCACTAGAAGTTGGTCATACTTCTCTCCCCTAAGTCCCACGAAGCAGGGAGACTGTTGCCAGCAGCCTCCCTGAAAATAAAAAAAACTAACAAGTCTTTTCAGAGAAACTCAGTAGAGCTCCCCTGTAGTGCATCCAGTATCACTGCGCACAATACTAAAACTGGAGTCTGGAGGAGGGGCATAGAGGGAGGAGACAGTTCACACCCTTTGAAAGTCTTAAAGTGCCCATGTCTCCTGCGGATCCCGTCTATACCCCATGGTTCTTAATGTGACCCCAGCATCCTCTAGGACGTATGAGAAAACAAATAACGCACACACGAGGAGGAGAGAACTAAGGAAGCTATAAGGAGAAGAGGGGAGGGAGGGGGGGTTGAAAGGTAAGGTAGTAAAGGCATATTGGATAAACTACAACCTTATACATATTCATTAATGTACCAGTAGTTAGAAGTAGAAGAGCTCTAACAGAAACCACAAAGCTTATCTAAAGCCACACCACACTGGATATGCCCAATCTCATTTGATTTTTGAAGCAAAGCAGTATTGGACTTTGTTAATACATGGATGGGAGACTGCTTGGTAGTATCAGATTCTTTAGGTGTTTTTAAACTACCAACACCATTTTCTTGGTACATTTAATTTTTACATGTATTCTTTTATGTACCAGAAGTTAGAAGTAGAAGAGCTGTAACAGAAACCACCAGCTCATCTACAGCCACAGCACACTGGATTTGCCCAATCTCTCCTGATCATGGAAGCTGAGCAGTGTTGGTCCTGGTTTTAGTACTTGGATGGGAGACCACAAGGAAATACCAGGAGCTGTGTGTATTTTTACAATACTAACACCGTTCTCTTGATGCATTCCATTTTGAAACATTGGGGCAGATCTATTAAGCCTGGTGAACTGATAAAGTGCAAGGTGATAAAGTACCAGCCAGTCAGCTCCTAACTGTCATTTTTCAAACCCAGCCTGTGACATGGCAATTAGGAGCTGATTGGCTGGTACTTTATCACCATGCAAATTATCATTTCACCAGGTTTAATAAATCGGCTGCTTACTCATTTATGTACGAGTAGTTAGAAGTAGAAGAACTCTAACAGAAACCACTAAGCTCATCTACAGCCACACCACACTGTATATGCCCAATATCACCTGATTTTAGGCCTGGTTTGTTCTTGGATGTGAGACCACCTGGGAATACCAGGTGCTGTAGGTAGTTTTATACTACCAACACCGTTCTCTTGATGCATTCCATTTTGAAACATTGGGGCAGATCTATTAAGCCTGGTGAACTGATAAAGTGCAAGGTGATAAAGTACCAGCCAGTCAGCTCCTAACTGTCATTTTTCAAACCCAGCCTGTGACATGGCAATTAGGAGCTGACTGGCTGGTACTTTATCACCATGCAAATTATCATTTCACCAGGTTTAATAAATCGGCTGCTTACTCATTTATGTACGAGTAGTTAGAAGTAGAAGAACTCTAACAGAAACCACTAAGCTCATCTACAGCCACACCACACTGTATATGCCCAATATCACCTGATTTTAGGCCTGGTTTGTTCTTGGATGTGAGACCACCTGGGAATACCAGGTGCTGTAGGTAGTTTTATACTACCAACACCGTTCTCTTGATGCATTATATTTTGAAACTTATTCATTGATGTACCAGTAGTTAGAAGTAGAAGTTAGAAACAGCAAAAATCATCTACAGCCGCATCACACTGGATATGTCCAATCTCATCTGATGTTGGAAGCTAAGCAGTGTTGTGCCTGGTTAGTTTTTGGATTTCAGGTCCTGCCTTCTGGTTTGGCCACGGCACCTCGGAAATTCACCAAGGTCATGGCCGTGATGACGACCCTTCACCATCGGTGGACCAGGGAGGAATCTCTCCTCCCGATAAACATTCTGGAATTGCGGGCAGTGTTCAATTCATTGACACTGGCCCTGCCTCTAGTACAGAACAGGCCTGTTCAAGTACAATCGGACAACGACACCACGGTAGTGTACACAAATCATCAAGGCGGCACTCGAAATTGTATGGCAAAGCTGGAAGTATCAAAAATCCTCAGTTGGGTAGAACGTCATCTGCCAGCAATATCGGCAGTGTTCATTCCCGGAGTCCTCAACTGGGAAGCGGATTTCCTCAGTCGTCAGTACGTTCACGCTGGAGAGTGGAGAGGCCGCAGCAGAAATGTCTGCACTGGTGTCAGTAGGTGACTGAGGCAGGGATGACTGGGAGATAGTGGGTGACTGAAGCATGTATGACTGGGAGATAGTGGGTGACTGAGGCCGGGGTGACTGGGAGATAGTCAGTGACTAAGGCAGGGGTGATAGGGATATAGTGGATGACTGTGGCAGGGGTGACAGGGACAGTAGGAGACTGAGGCAGGGGTGACAGGGATAGTGGGTGACTGAGGCAGGGGTGATAGGGTGACAGTGGGTGACTGAGGCAGAGGTGACAGGGATAGTGGGTGACTGAGGTAGGGGTGATATGGAGATAGTGGTTGACTGAGGCAGGGGTGACAGAGATAGTGGGTGACTAAAGCAGGGGTGACTGGTATAGTGGGTGACTGAGGCAGGGGTCGCAGGTATAGTGGTTAACTGAGGCAGCGGTGACTGGGAGATAGTGGGTAACTGGGGCAGGGGTGACAGGGAAAGTGTGTGACTCAGGCAGGGGTGATAGGGAGATAGTGGGCAGCAGATCACTGCCTCGCTGACAGCAGCACATCCCTGCTTCACTGACAGCAGCACATCCCTGCCTCATTGACAGCAGCACATACCTGCCTCACTTATAGCAGCACATCCCTGCCTCACTGGCAGCAGCAGATCCCTGCCTCACTGGCAGCAGCAGATCACTGCTTCACTGACAGCAGCACATCCCTGCCTCACTGGCAGCAGCAGATCCCTGCCTTACTGACAGCTGTATATAGGGCCTAATTCAGACCTGATCTCTGCTGTGCATATTCACACAACAGGAGATCAGGTCTGAAGTGTGTGTGTGTGTGCTGGTGCCGCAGTGCACCGGCACATGCCAGAGATGCGATCAGCATCTCTGCCCAGTGAGCGCCTCTGCCAACACATACTTATCTTGCATATGAGATCTCTTGTTCATGAAGATAGTTCTCACAGGGTGAGGTTCATCCATTACATTTTAAAGTAGGAAGGTACAAATTACATATTCAAATTACATATATGTGCTGGATTCAAATGTTTTCCCCCCTTCCTTTCTCAATTGTGCCCATCAGCAGCTATTCTAATGTTGCTGCCAATGGGTGTGACACATTCATTTCTTCTGTGGGGTACACTGGACTCCACAAGGATTCACATTGGGGTGTAGAGTAGGATCTTGATCTGAGGCACCAACAGGCTCAAAGCTTTTGACTGTTCCCAAGATGCTCAGCGCCCCCTGCTCTATAACCTCGCTTCCATGAACAGGGAGCTCAGTTTGTAGTTGGTGCCTTCAGTAGCAGGACACTTAACAGGGGGCTGCCTCAGGCAGCCTATACTTAGCTATTAATTTTGACAAGAAAAGAAGAACTTTTTTTATAAGAATGTACAAGGGCTGCAGCAGGCTAGGTCTAATAGACATCTTTACTGCAGCTCCATCACTCCCAGCGGCGCAGTATACTCCCGTGCCCTGGTTGCTGGGTCACTGCAGCGGAGGCTCCGGTTTCTTCCTAAGGTCAGTCACACACACACCGCCCTCCGGGATCACGAGGCCGCTGATGAAAGGGAGGTAAGGGGCTTCTGTGCCCACACTATACCGTGATCCAGCGTGGCAGTAGGGGGCGGGCCGTGTGCGCACTGGCGTGGACACTGATTACTTGGCAGCCGCTCCACTAGCCACCAGGGACAGTTAAGGAGCACAGCTCTGGGGTTTTTTCTCCTATATTAACCCCATTTTGTACTACCTGCAGTGCATTGTGATAGGTAATAGAGCCTGATTCAGGTTGGATTGCAATCACAATAAGCAATCCAACTGCAAAAATTGCTAAGAGCATACGCATGCGCCTGCATTTTCTGTGACTGTCAATCGGTGTGGGGGGGGGGGGGGGTCAGCAACACTCCATTTCAAAGTCGGAGATGGAGCGGTGCGGGGGCAGGGCTTCAACGGAGAAACAGGAGGCGTGGTCAGAGCGGCTGCATGACATCACATGCAGCCGTTGCGATCACAAAAATGGTGGCGGCTTCCTGCGCACACGTACAGTCTGCACCAACAGGAGGCTAACCCATTTTTTATGATCACGCTGAACTGCACTGAGACTGCAATTTCAGCGTGGTCAAGAAGGGAGGCGGCATGCTGGGTGGCCATGCCCTGTGATGGGTGGCCCCAGCATGCGAACCAAAGGATTGCAAATTCTGTTACTTAGCAGAATTTGCAATCCTTACTGAATTAGGCCATTGATTACAAAATTGTAAACAATATTTGAAGTTTTTCTTCAGGGACTAACACAAAAGATGCTTGGGGCTACTAACACATGGGTAAGCCACGTAAAGCTTCCCATGGGTCAGTGGCATCACAACGGGGTTGCGGCACACACCCGAGTGTCACCCGCCAAGTGGGATGACACCAAAGTGCCGGCTCTTCTTCAGTGACAGAATATGGGTGTTTCACTGTGACATTACGTGCAACACCCAGTTTCTGTCACTGTGCAGGAGCCAGCACCACTCACACACTAGTCCCCGGGTACAGCCCCCAACCCCCGGGATACCCGCAGCAACAAAATGGTGATTCAGGCCACGCCCCTACCTATGAGACCATGCCTCCTTTTTACCATTGCGCTGCTTATCTGCGCGCACTGCATTACAATCTCCCTCGCCGCCTCTCTGGGTGTCACCAGTGATAGTGACACCTCTGCCATGCTTGTAGCAGCTGGTCCTAAGATCTACGCCTCCAGCCCTGAGTGTTTTCCCTTGTGACTTGTTGATCATCATAGCGAAGCAGATGCTTACAGAAAACTGCAGGGGCTTAGATTGAAAAGAAAAACATTGACGAACCCATCATTTCAGCGACAGGGTCTGCCACACGACTGACTGAAATGACTGGTTGGTTTGGGCCCCCACCAAAAAAGAATCAATCAATCTCTCCTTGCACAAACTGGCTCTACAGAGGCAAGATGTCCACCTCATCATCCTCCGATTCCTCACCCCTTTCACTGTGTACATCCCCCTCCTCACAGATTATTAATTCGTCCCCACTGGAATCCACCATCTCAGATCCCTGTGTACTTTCTGGAGGCAATTGCTGGTGAATGTCTCCACGGAGGAATTGATTATAATTAATTTTGATGATCATCATCTTCTCCACATTTTCTGGAAGTAACCTTGTACGCCGATTGCTGACAAGGTGAGCGGCCGCACTAAACACTCTTTCGGAGTACACACTGGAGGGAGGGCAACTTAAGTAGAATAAAGCCAGTTTGTGCAAGGGCCTCCAAATTGCCTCTTTTTCTCCACCATTCTTTCAAAGGTGACAGAATCATATGCAGTGACAGTAGACGACATGTCAGTAATCGTTGCCAGGTCCTTCAGTCTGGACCAGATGTCAGCACTCACTCCAGACTGCCCTGCATCACCGCCAGCGGGTGGGCTCGGAATTCTTAGCCTTTTCCTCGCACCCCCAGTTGCGGTAGAATGTGAAGGAGGAGCTGTTGACGGGTCACGTTCCGCTTGACTTGACAATTTTCTCACCAGCAGGTCTTTGAACCTCTGCAGACTTGTGTCTGCCGGAAAGAGAGATACAATGTAGGTTTTAAATCTAGGATCGAGCACGGCGGCCAAAATGTAGTGCTCTGATTTCAACAGATTGAATCCTGGTTAAGCAAATTAAGGGCTCCATCCACAAGTCCCACATGCCTAGTTGAATCGCTCTGTTTTAGCTCCTCCTTCAATGTCTCCAGCTTCTTCTGCAAAAGCCTGATGAGGGGAATAACCTGACTCAGGCTGGCAGTGTCTGAACTGACTTCACGTGTGGAAAGTTCAAAGGGTTGCAGAACCTTGCACAACGTTGAAATCATTCTCCACTGCGCTTGAGTCAGGTGCATTCCCCCTCCTTTGCCTATATCGTGGGCAGATGTATAGGCTTGAATGGCCTTTTGCTGCTCCTCCATCCTCTGAAGCATATAGAGGGTTGAATTCCACCTCGTTACCACCTCTTGCTTCAGATGATGGCAGGGCAGGTTCAGGAATGTTTGGTGGTGCTCCAGTCTTCGGCATGCGGTGGCTGAAGGCAGAAAGTGGCCCGCAATTCTTCGGGCCACCGACAGCATCTCTTGCACGCCCCTGTCGTTTTTTAAATAATTCTGCACCACCAAGTTCAATGTATGTGCAAAACATGGGACGTGCTGGAATGTGCCCAGATGTAATGCACGCACAATATTGGTGGCGTTGTCCGATGTCACAAATCCCCAGGAGAGTTCAATTGGGGTAAGCCATTCTGCGATGATGTTCCTCAGTTTCCGTAAGAGGTTGTCAGCTGTGTGCCTCTTATGGAAAGCGGTGATACAAAGCGTAGCCTGCCTAGGAACGAGTTGGCAATTGCGAGATGCTGCTACTGGTGCCGCCGCTGCTGTTCTTGCTGCGGGAGGCAATACATCTACCCAGTGGGCTGTCACAGTCATATAGTCCTGAGTCTGCCCTGCTCCACTTAACCACAGACAAGTGGACATTGGGTACAACTGCATTTTTTAGGACACTGGTGACTCTTTTTCTGAGGTCTGTGTACATTTTCGGTATCGCCTGCCTAGAGAAATGGAACCTAGAGGGTATTTGGTACCGGGGACACAGTACCTCAATCAAGTCTCTAGTTGCCTCTAAATTAACGATGGATACCGGAACCACGTTTCTCACCACCCAGACCTGAGTTATCCGCTTTGCAGCAGGATGACTGCTGTGATATTTCATCTTCCTCGCAAAGGACTGTTGGACAGTCAATTGCTTACTGGAAGAAGTACAAGTGGTCTTCCGACTTCCCCTCTGGGATGACGATCGACTCCCAGCAGCAACAACAGCAGCGCCAGCAGCAGTAGGCGTTACACTCAAGGATGCATCGGAGGAATCC
This sequence comes from Pseudophryne corroboree, assembly GCF_028390025.1. Taxonomy (NCBI): domain Eukaryota; kingdom Metazoa; phylum Chordata; class Amphibia; order Anura; family Myobatrachidae; genus Pseudophryne; species Pseudophryne corroboree. The sequence continues at coordinate 76,795 of NW_026970407.1, read as the reverse complement.
CAGGCAGGAGAGGACTCGTCAGAGTTGCCAGTGACATGGCCTGCAGGACTATTGGCTCTCCTGTCTAAGGAGGAAATTGACACTGAGGGAGTTGGTGGTGTGGTTTGCAGGAGCTTGGTTACAAGAGGAAGGGATTTAGTGGTTAGTGGACTGCTTCCGCTGTCATCCAAAGTTTTTGAACTTGTCACTGACTTATGATGAATGCGCTGCAGGTGACATATAAGGGAGGATGTTCCGAGGTGGTTAACGTCCTTATCCCTACTTATTACAGCTTGACAAAGGCAACACACGGCTTGACACCTGTTGTCCGCATTTGTGTACAGGATGCATACCTTCATGTCCCCATTTATCCACCTCATCAGGCGTAACTCAGATTTGCGGTACAGGACTGTCATTGCCAATTTCAGACGTTGCTGTTTGGTCTCTCCATGGCCCTGAGAATTTTCACCAAGGTAATGGCGGAAATGATGGTGCTCCTGTGCAAGCAAGGTGTCACAATTATCCCGTACTTGGGCGATCTCATAAAAGCGAGATCAAGAGAGCAGTTGCTGAACAGCGTATCACTTTCACTGAAAGTGTTACAGCAACACGGCTGGATTCTCAATATCCCGAAGTCGCAGTTGATTCCTACTACTCGTCTGTCTTTCTTGGGCATGATTCTGGACACAGACCAGAAGAGGGTTTATCTCCTGATAGAAAAGGCCCAGTAACTCATGACTCTTGTCAGGAACCTATTGAAACCAAAACAGGTGTCAGTGCATCACTGCACTCGAGTCCTGGGAAAGATGGTGGCATCATACGAGGCCATTCCAATCGGCAGGTTCCATGCGAGGACTTTCCAATGGGACCTACTGGACAAGTGGTCCGGGTCACATTTACAGATGCACTGGTTGATCACCCTGTCCCCCAGGGTCAGGGTATCACTCTTGTGGTGGCTGCAGAGTGCTCACCTTCTCGAGGGACGCAGATTCAGCATTCAGGGCTGGATCCTGGTGACCACAGACGCAAGCCTCCAAGGTTGGGGAGCAGTCACACAGGGAAGAAATTTCCAAGGTCTTTGGTCAAGTCAAGAGACTTGTCTTCACATCAACATCCTGGAACTAAGGGCCATATACAATGCCCTACGTCAAGCGGAGACCTTACTTTGCGACCAACCGGTTCTGATCCAGTCAGACAACGTCACCGCAGTGGCTCATGTAAACCGCCAAGGCGGCACAAGAAGCAGAGTGGCGATGGCACAAGCCACCAGAATTCTTCGCTGGGTGGAGAATCACGCAAGCGCACTGTCAGCAGTGTTCATTCCGGGAGTGGACAACTGGGAAGCAGACATCCTCAGCAGACACGACCTACATCCGCGAGAGTGGGGACTTCATCAGGAAGTCTTTGCACAGATTACAAGTCGGTGGGAACTGCCACAGATAGACATGATGCCGTCCCGGCTCAACAAAAAGCTACAGAGGTATTGCGCAAGGTCAAGAGACCCTCAGGCAGTAGCTGTAGACGCCCTAGTGACACCGTGGGTGTTCCGGTCGGTCTATGTATTTCCTCCTCTTCCTCTCATACCCAAGGTGTTGAGGATAATAAGACAAAGAGGAGTGAGAACAATCCTCATTGTTCCAGATTGGCCACGGAGGACCTGGTATCCGGATCTGCAGGAAATGCTCACAGAAGATCTGTGGCCTCTCCCTCTAAGACAGGACCTGTTGCATCAGGGGCCCTGTCTGTTCCAAGACTTACCGCGGCTGCGTTTGACCGCATGGCGGTTGAATGCCGGATCCTAGCATTCCGGTTGAGGTCATCCCTACGCTGATAAAGGCTAGGAAGGATGTAACGTTAAAACATTACACCGTATATGGCGAAATTATGTTTCTTGGTGTGAGGCCAGGAATGCTCCTACGGAAGAATTCCATCTGGGCCGTTTCCTTCACTTCCTACAAACTGGAGTGAATTTGGGCCTAAAATTAGGCTCTATTAAGGTCCAGATTTCGGCCTTATCCATTTTCTTTCAAAAAGAATTGGCTTCTCTTCCAGAAGTTCAGACTTTTGTAAAAGGAGTGCTGCATATTCAGCCTCCTTTTGTGCCTCCGGTGGCACCTTAGGACCTTAACGTGGTGTTAAGTTTTCTAAAATTACACTGGTTTGAACCACTTAAAACAGTGGAGTTAAAATATCTCACATGGAAGGTGGTCATGTTATTAGCCTTGGCTTCGGCTAGGCGAGTGTCGGAATTAGCGGCTTTGTCACATAAAAGCCCATATTTGGTATTCCATGTGGATAGAGCGGAATTGCAGACCCGTCCTCAATTCCTACCAAAAGTGGTCTCATCTTTTCATATGAACCAACCTATTGTGGTGCCTGTGGCTACGCGTGACTTGGAGGATTCCGAGTTACTTGATGTGGTTAGGGCTTTGAAAATTTACGTGGCCAGGACGGCTAGAGTCAGGAAAACTGAAGCGCTGTTTGTCCTGTATGCAACCAACAAGATTGGTGCCCCTGCTTCAAAGCAGGCTATTGCTCGCCGGATTTGTAACACGATTCAGCAAGCGCATTCTATGGCTGGATTGCAGTTACTGAAATCGGTCAAGGCCCATTCCACGAGGAAAGTGGGCTCTTCTTGGGCGGCTGCCCGAGGGGTCTCGGCACTACAGCTGTGTCAAGCTGCTACTTGGTCGGGTTCACACACCTTTGCAAAATACTATAAGTTTGATACCCTGGCTGAGGAGGAACTCATGTTTGCTCAATCGGTGCTGCAGAGTCATCCGCACTCTCCCGCCCGTTTTGGAGCATTGGTATAATCCCCATGGTCCTTACGGAGTCCCCAGCATCCTCTAGGACGTTAGAGAAAATAAGATTTTAAACCTACTGGTAAATCTTTTTCTCGTAGTCCGTAGAGGATGCTGGGCGCCCGTCCCAAGTGCGGACTACTTCTGCAATACTTGTATATAGTTATTGCTTCAATAAGGGTTATGTTATAGTTGCATCGGTCCTGCACTGATGCTATGTTGTTTTTTCATACTGATAACTGGGTAGTTTATCACAAGTTATACGGTGTGATTGGTGTGGCTGGTATGAATCTTGCCCTGGATTAACAAAATCCTTTCCTCATACTGTCCGTCTCCTCTGGGCACAGTTTCTCTAACTGTGGCATAGAGGGAGGAGCCAGTGCACACCCAGAACTAAAGTCTTTCTTAAAGTGCCCATGTCTCCTGTGGAGCCCGTCTATCCCCATGGTCCTTACGGAGTCCCCAGCATCCTCTACGGACTACGAGAAAAAGATTTACCGGTAGGTTTAAAATCTTATTTTCTACTTTATTCTTTTCTATCCTAGTTTATTACGACCAACTCTCATCCAAGGAGTTTGATATTCTACTACCTGCATGCAATTTAAATTGCTTAAATTGTTTATATGGTTGATTTGTCCTTCACAATCCATAATCTGCAACTTGGATGTACTTGTGTCATTGAAAATCTTATAATAAAAATGTATATACAGATACTCAACCTGTATATTGAAAAAAAAAAAAGTTATAAGACATATGCATTCAATATTTGAAGAAACAAAATAAAATAAAGCTATCTATTGGGTTTCACTAACAAGCACATTGGAAGACTTGACTACTGTTAAAAGACATGCATTACATGGTATAGAGCCACAAACCACAATGTAGTAAAATAAAAACAAACTTACATGTGTATCAAACCTATGTGAGGCTTACATTGATAGTGCAAGATCAACACTCTATCAACTGTGCAAACTAGACTGCACATAAATGCCATAAAATTTATCTGAGATTTTAGTAAATAAGGCCCGTTGCTGTCCGGGTCACGCAGCCGTCACGGCCCGCCCCCATACGGTCCGGTCATGTCTGCGTTGTCCTGACTGTGCCCCCAAAATGGCGGCACAACGCCGCTGGCCCGACTCCTCCTGCCCAGTGACCGCCTCTGCCTGTCAATCAGGCAGAGGCGCTCACTGGGCAGAGATGCTGATCGCATCTCTGGCATGTGCCGGTGCACTGCGGCACCAGCACACACGCACTTCAGACCTGATCTCCTGTTGTGTGAATATGCACAGCAGGGATCAGGTCTGAATTAGGCCCTATATACAGCTGTCAGTAAGGCAGGGATGTGCTGCTGCCAGTGAGGCAGGGATGTGCTGCTGGTAGTGAAGCAGTGATGTGCTGCTGTCAGCGAAGCAGTGCTGTGCTGCTGTCAGCGAGACAGGGATGTGCTGCTGTCAGCGAGGCAGGGATGTGCTGCTGTCAGCGAAGCAGGGATGTGCTGCTGTCAGCGAAGCAGGGATGTGCTGCTGTCAGCGAAGCAGGGATGTGCTGCTGTCAGCGAGGCAGGGATGTGCTGCTGTCAGCGAGGCAGGGATGTGCTGCTGTCAGCGAGGCAGGGATGTGCTGCTATAAGTGAGGTAGGGATGTGCTGCTGTCATTGAAGCAGGAATGTGCTGCTGCAGTGAGGCAGAGATATGCAGCCCACTATCTCCCTATCACCCCTGCCTGAGTCACACACTTTCCCTGTCACCCCTGCCTCAGTTACCCACTATCTCCCAGTCACCGCTGCCTCAGTCAACCACTATATCTGCGATCCCTGCCTCAGTCACCCACTATACCAGTCACCCCTGCTTTAGTCACCCACTGTCACCCTATCACCCCTGCTTCAGTCACCCACTATCCCTGTCAACCCTGCCTCAGTCACCCACTATCTCCCAGTCACCCCTGCCTCAGTCAGCCACTATCCCTGTCACCCCTGCCTCAGTCTCTTACTGTCCCTGTCACCCCTGCCACAGTCATCCACTATCTCCCTATCACCCCTGCCTTAGTCATTTATTATACCTGTCACCCACTTTCTTCCCATACTTACCCAACCCCTTCCTATCACCCCTCCCTCAGTAACCCACTATCTCCCTGTCACCCACTATCTCCCAGTCACCCCGGCCTCAGTCACCCACTATCTCCCACTCATACATGCTTCAGTCACCCACTATCTCCCAGTCATCCCTGCCTCAGTCACCTACTGACACCAGTGCAGACATTTCTGCTGCGGCCTCTCCACTCTCCAGCGTGAACGTCCTGACGACTGAGGAAATCCGCTTCCTAGTTGAGGACTCCGGGAATGAACACTGCCGATATTGCTGTCAGATGACTTTCTACCCAACGGAGGATTTTTGATACTTCCAGCTTTGCCATGCAGTTTCGAGTGCCGCCTTGATGATTTGTGTACACTACCGTGGTGGCGTTGTCAGATTGTACTTGAACAGGCCTGTTCTGTACTAGAGGCAGGGCCAGTGTCAATTAATTGAACACTGCCTGCAATTCCAGAATGTATATCAGGAGGAGAGATTCCTCCCTGGTCCACCGACCCTGGAGAAAGTGTTGCTCCAACACCATGGCCCAGCCCAAAAGACTGGCATCCATTGTCAGGAGGACACAGTTGGAGATCCAGAAGGGATGGCCCCTGCTCAACTGTTGGTCCTGTAACCACCAGCTCAGTGTCAGACGAACCTCCGGAGTCAAGGAGATCATTTGAGACATCATCCGATGAGGCAGGCCGTCCCACTTGGAGAGGATTAACCTCTGCAGAGGGCGGTAATGAAATTGAGCGTACTCTACCATATCGAAAGCCGACACCATGAGGTCTAGTACTTGCATCGCCGTGTGTATCAACACTCTTGGGCGAGAGAGGACGATACTGTCCTGAATTTTCAGGACTTTCTCTGGAGACAGAAACAATTGTTGGCTGTGTGTGTCCAGCAGTGCCCCTAGGTGCACAATGTTCCGAGCAGGGACCAGCGAGGACTTTTTTCAGTTGAATAGCCACCCGTGGACTTTTAGGAATTGGACCGCCAGTTCCAGATAACTGTGGAGAACCTCTTGGGAGTTCACCAGGATCAGCAAGTCGTCCAGATTTGTCAGGATCCTGATTCTCTGATGGTGAAGGGTCGTCATCACGGCCATGACCTTGGTGAATATCCGAGGTGCCGTGGCCAAACCAGAAGGCAGGACTTGAAATCCAAAAACAAACCAGGCACAACACTGCTTAGCTTCCATCATCAGATGAGATTGGACCAGTGGCGTAACTACTGCCCCCGCAGTCCTCGCGGTGGCTTGGGGGCGAGGGGCTGCGGGGGCGCCACTGATTTACAGCAGACTGACATGCGGACGAGCGTCCGCATGTCAGTCTGCAGTCTCCTTCCCTCCGCCGCTTTTTGGAGGGACACGGAGGGCACACAGCGTGCCTCCCTGTGTCCCTCCTGCTGCATCATCTCCGGCGGCCGCGGGTCTAATAGGGGGAAGTGCCGTCCGTGAGCTCTAATTGGCTCACGAACCGGCACTTCCCCCTATTAGACCCGCGGCCGCCGGAGATGATGCAGCAGGAGGGACACAGGAGAGACGAGCTGCGCCCTCCGTGTCCCTCCAAAAAGCGACGGCGGGGGGGGGGTAAATATCTGGCACTGGGGGCATATATGGCACGGGGGGGGGAGGAATATCTGGCACTGGGGCATTTCTGGCACTGGGGGGAATATCTGGCACTGGGGGCATATCTGGCACTGGGGGGGATATCTGGCACTGGGGCATATATGGCACTGGGGGGGAATATCTGGCACTGGGGGCATATATGGCACTGGGGGGGGGGTATCTGGCACTGGGGGCATATATGGCACGGGGGGCATATATGGCACTGGGGGGAATATCTGGCACTGGGGGCATATATGGCACTGGGGGGGAATATCTGGCACTGGGGGCATATGTGTACCTGGCACATGGGGGGGACGACTATATTTGGCACTGGGGCATGTAAGTACCTGGCACCGTGGGGGAATATCTGGCACTGGGGACATATGTGGCACTGGGAGCACTGCCCTAGCAACAAAGACTACCTCCTAGCAACAATCATGACACCCAGTGCATGAAACATCTGGCAACGAGCATGACACCCAGTGCATGAAACACCTGGCAACGAGCATGACACCCAGTGCATGAAACCCCTGGCAACGAGCATGACACCCTGAGCATGAAAACCCCTGGCACCGTGCATGGAACCAAGAGCATGAAACCCCTGGCAACGAGCATGACACCCAGTGCATGAAACCCCTGACAACGAGCAGGTAATTGAAAAGTAATTAGAAGCCTTACTGTAGACTTAATGTGTAATGGGCATTACGGTGTGTTGCATAATGTATCACGGACATTGCGGTGTGTGTCATAATGTGTCGCAGGCATTACGGTGTATGGTATACTATATCGCGGGCATTGTGATATGTGGTATAATGTCTCAGGGTCATTGCAGTGTGTGGCATAATGTATCACGGACATTGCGGTGTGTGTCATAATGTGTCAGGCATTACGGTGTGTGGTATACTATATCACGGGCATTGTGGTATGTGGTATAATGTCTCAGGGTCATTGCAGTGTGGCATAATACATAACGGGCATTGCGATGTGTGGCATAGGGTATAACGGGCAGGGCATTGCGGTATGTGTCACAGGCATTACGGTGTATGGTATACTATATCACGGGCATTGTGGTATAATGTCTCAAGGTCATTGCAGTGTGTGGCATAATGTGTCACAGGCATTGTATGTGCTATAATGTATCGGGCATTGCAGTGTGTGGCATAATGTATCACGGACATTGCGGTGTGTGTCATAATGTGTCACAGACATTGTATGTGCTATAATGTATCAGGGGCATTGCAGTGTGTAGCATAATGTATAACGGGCATTGCGATTCCTGTCATAATGTGTCACAGGCATTACGGTGTGTGGCATAATGTGTCACAGACATTACGGTGTGTGGCATAATGTGTCGGGGGCATTACAGTGTGTGCATATTGTGTCGTGCATTATTGTGTGCGGCATAATGTCTAAGGGCCATTGCAGTATGTGGCATAATGTATACTGGGCATTACTATAAGGAGGAAAAATGACAAATAATGTAAGGGGCATGAATCAGGATAATTTTTCTTTCCTGTGGTGGCCAACGTATGGGCGTGCAGGTTGCAAAACTGGGGTATAAGGTAGTCTTTTCCTGCAATGCCACGCCCCTTTATGCGAAATCACGCCCACTCCAACAAAACCACGCCCCTTTTTTGACGCGCGCGCCTTAGGCGCGCGCATATTTATCCCTTTCTTGCTCCCAATTATGGAGCATGAAGGGGGGGGGGGGGGGCGCCGAAGAATTTTTTGGCTTGGGGGAGAAAAATTTCTAGTTACGCCACTGGATTGGACATATCCAGTGTGATGCGGCTGTAGATGATTTTTGCTGTTTCTAACTTCTACATCAATGAATAAGTTTCAAAATAGAATGCATCAAGAGAACGGTGTTGGTAGTATAAAACTACCTACAGCACCTGGTATTCCCAGGTGGTCTCACATCCAAGAACAAACCAGGCCTAAGATCAGGTGATATTGGGCATATACAGTGTGGTGTGGCTGTAGATGAGCTTAGTGGTTTCTGTTAGGGTTCTTCTACTTCTAACTACTCGTACATAAATGAATAAGCGGACGATTTATTAAACCTGAGAAACACCTACTGTATTTGCACCTGCCAGTGACAACCTAATCTACCACTCACGCCGAGCATCAGGAGGACTTTGGACGTATCTCCGGATAAGGCTCGTTTGGAACGGTAAATTAGCACCAGAGCCGGGAGGGTTACAAAGACGGAAACCTGAGGCGGAGTGGTAATTAAAACTTAACATGGCCATGTCTTATAAAAACTGTGACTATATCCATTAATCCTACTGCTTCACGATGAAATTGCTGTTAATCTGATCAGCGTCATTTAAAGTGGACAAAAAAGCTGCTAAATACTATACGTACTATATATGATTGAAAGCAAGCCCTATTCCATATATCATACATTATCTAACGTTATAACATCTATCCTAAGATTACCATCACCAAAGAAAGGAAACAGCAGTAAACTAAATGAAACTAAGTAACCAGACATTGGACTCAGCTGTTGCAGTTGTAGCAGTTAAGTGAAACACTGGGACTCATTGAAACTATTGTATCTCTTTCTGTACTAAGAGGGCTAGCTAAACCAATTTGTGGAGCAGAGCATTTTCTTATATATTATTAATTGATGTCAATGTGGTTTTAGTTTTTTTATATATGTAAATTTGTTGTCAAGGCAAGGGAAAGATATTTTTTTTTTTATTAATCTATATCCTTGGTACTATAATAGTACTAGTGAAGAATTATCATTGAGATAATAGTTAATTAATAAATTTATAATAATAAATCTGCACGCGCTATCTGTACTTCTTTTGTTTTGATTTATTAAACCTGGTGAAATGATAATTTGCATGGTGATAAAGTACCAGCCAATCAGCTCCTAATTGCCATGTCACAGGCTGGGTTTGAAAAATGACAGTTAGGAGCTGACTGGCTGGTACTTTATCACCTTGCACTTTATCAGTTCACCAGGCTTAATAGATCTGCCCCAATGTTTCAAAATGGAATGCATCAAGAGAACGGTGTTGGTATTGTAAAAATACACACAGCTCCTGGTATTTCCTGGTGGTCTCCCATCCAAGTACTAAAACCAGGACCAACACTGCTCAGTTTCCATGATCAGGAGAGATTGGGCAAATCCAGTGTGCTGTGGCTGTAGATGACCTCGTGGTTTCTGTTAGAGCTCTTCTACTTCTAACTTCTGGTACATAAAAGAATATGTGTAAAAATTAAATGTACAGTACCAAGAAAAGGGTGTTGGTAGTTTAAAAACACCTAAATAATCTGATAATACATGGATGGGAGACTGCTTGGTAGTAACAAAGTCCAATACTGCTTTGCTTCAAAGATCAAATGAGATTGGGCATATCCAGCGTGGTGTGGCTTTAGATAAGCTTTGTGGTTTCTGTTAGAGCTCTTCTACTTCTAACTACTGGTACATTAATGAATATGTATAAGGTTGTAGTTTATCCAATATCCCTTTACTACCTTACCTCCCCCCCCCCCCTCCCCTCCCCTCCCCTCCTTATAGCTTCCTTTGTTCTCTCCTCCTCGTGTGTGCGTTATTTGTTTTCTCATACGTCCTAGAGGATGCTGGGATCACATTAAGAACCATGGGGTATAGACGGGATCCGCAGGAGACATGGGCACTTTAAGACTTTCAAAGGGTGTGAACTGTCTCCTCCCTCTATGCCCCTCCTCCAGACTCCAGTTTTAGAATTGTGCCCAGTGAGACTGGATGCACTACAGGGGAGCTCTACTGAGTTTCTCTGAAAAGACTTATGTTAGTTTTTCTTATTTTCAGGGAGGCTGCTGGCAACAGTCTCCCTGCTTCGTGGAACTTAGGGGAGAGAAGTATGACCAACTTCTAGTGAGTTCAATGGCTCTGCTTCTGGCTGACAGGACACCATTAGCTCCTGAGGGTGCTGATCGCTGGGTACGCCTAGATGCCCACTCCCGTAGCCTGCCATCACCCCCTTACAGAGCCAGAAGTCAGAAGACAGGCGAGTAGCAGAAGAACAGAAGACTTCTTCTCCAGTGACGGCATTCTGAGGTACCACGCAGCGAGCGGAATGCTGTGCGCCATGCTTCCACACAAACACAGGCACTGCAGGGTGCAGGGCATGTGGGTGGGTGGGGGGGGGGGGGCACCCTGGGCAGCATAAATTCCTCACAAAAGGCTGGCAAAAGTGGACATTAGTGCCTGGGCACTGTCCTTACCCCGCCAGCGTAATTAATTATTTGTTTCTGAGCGGGACAGAAGCGTGCCATTACAGCGGCGGGGCTTCTTCCTCACCTCACCAGCACATCTATAGAGCGTTACAAGTCTATCACTATAGAGTTTATTATTTCCCAGACTGTGTACTTTTGGCGCTGGGTTGTGAGCTAAAAAATCCTCTCTGTCCCTCTGACAGATTTACTGTAGGTCTATCCCCCATAAGCCGATGTGTCTGTGGGTACTTGGTACATGTGTGTCAACATGTCGGTGGCTGAATGTTTTTCCCAAGAGGAAACTATATTAGGAATGCAGACATATGATGGTGGCCCTGTTGGCACCACCAATAACTGACTGGGTGAAAGTTTCAATAATATCAGAGTGAGGTTGGATAAATCTGTCCCAGACACAGACGTAGAGAATAGATGTGATGTTCATGGCTATGCTTCTTTTCCCTCAGGCCCGCAAAAATGTTACTACACACTGATACTGACTCGGATACTGATTCCTATGTCGACCATAATATTTCCTGATTAGATCCAATATTGGCAAGGAGCATTCAGTACATGATTGTGGATATTAAGGACATATTAACATCACTGAGGACCCTGCTGTTCCTGACAAAGGGGTCTATATGTATGTATATATAGATATATAATGAAAGCTGATGTAACGTTCCTCCATCTCTGTTTGAGAAAGTCTGGGCCAGCTCGACAAGATGGTTTCAAATCCCCAAAAGGTTTCCGATTGTTTATTCATTTCCTGCTGCGGACAGAATAAAGTGGGAGTCACCCCCTGTTCTGCACGGGGCCCTGTCACAAATCCAGCGGATCGTATGCAGGAAGCTACATTATTTCTAGTTATGTAACCACGGGTACATTACTTAGACCTGCCATTACATGCGCATGGGTGAGTAGTAGTATTCAAGAATTGGTCGAATACCTTGTCTTCCGATATAGATATCTTGGAGAGATGGGATACTCCTTACGTTGGATCATATCAAGGACACTGCAGCATACTTACAACTGCAAGGGATATAGGACTCTTGAGTTCACGGGCCAATTTCATGGCAGTCTCGGATAGGAGGGCAGTGTGGATTCACCAAGGGAATGCTGATGCTGACTCCAAGAAGAAAGGGAGTCTCTTCCCTATGAAGGTGAAGCCTTGTTTGGCAACGGCCTAGTTAATTTGATCTCGGCAGCTCCCGCAGGTAAGTCAACCTTCTTGCCCTATGTTCCCTCTCAACGGATGAAGACGCATCATTGTCTAACGCAGTCATTTTGTCCCAATAGATATGCAAGAAGTTAAGATTCCCCTTTCTTTGCATTAGAGGAAGGAGAAGAGGGAAGAGGTCTGTAGCCTCTTCAAGATCGCAGGAGCAGAGTTCGTCCTCTGCTTCTGCCAAATCCACTGCATGACGCTGGGGCTCTCTTGCAGGAGCCCACACCAGTGGGGGCACGTCTAAAACACTTCAGTCAGTTCTGGATTAATTTGGACCTGGACTCGTGGGTTTTACAAATAGTGTCACAAGGGTACAAACTGGGGTTTCAAGACGTTCCCCCTCACCGATTGTTCAAATCGGCCTTAGTCAGCAGGGAGAAGGTTTTTATTCAAGCCTCTTCGTGGTCCCGAAGCCGGACGGCTCAGTCAGACCAATCTTAAATCTGAAATCCCTTAATTTCTACCTAAAGAAATTCAATTTCAAGATGGAATCTCTCAGGGTAGTGATCTCCAGTCCGGGGGATAAAGGAGATTTCATGGTTTTGGTAGACATAAAGGATGCCTACTTATATGTTCCCATTTAGCCACTGCATCAAGCTACCTGAGGTTTGCAATTCAGGATTGTCATTACCAATTTCAGACGTTGCCGTTTGGTCTGTCCACGGCTCCGAGGATTTTCACCAGGGTGATGGCGGAAATGATGGTTCTCCTTCGCAAGCAAGGAGTCACAATTATCCCGTACTTGGATGATCTCCTGATAAAGGCGAGATCCAGGGACCAGTTGGTGCAAAACATCTACTCTCCCTGACAGTTCTTCAACAACATGGTTGGCTCCTAAACTTGCCAAAATCGCAGTTGGTCCCAATGACGCGGATGTTGTTTTTGGGAGTGATACTGGACACAGAAGAGGTTTTCTTCTAGTGGAAAGGCTCTGGAGATCCAGAGTCTGGTCAAACAAATTCTGAAACCAGCAAGAGTGTTAATCCATCAATGCATTCAGTTGCTGGGGAAGATGGTTGCGGCCTACGAGGCCATTCAGTTTGGCAGGTTCCATGCCAGAGTGTTCCAGTGGGACCTGTTGGACAAGTGGTCCGGATCCCACCTACACATGCACCGGAGGATAATCCTGTCTTCCAAGACCAGAATCTCACTCCATTGATGGCTGCACAGTTCTCACCACCTAGAGGGGCGATGGTTCGGGATCCAGGACGGGATCCTAGGGACCACGGATGCAACCCTCTGAGGCTGGAGAGCAGTCACACAGGGGGAAAACATCCAAGGAAGATGGTCAAGTCTTCCTTGGATGTTTTCATCTCCACATAAATGTTCTGGAGTTAAGGGCCATTTAATAACTGCAGACACAGTACGCACTGGGACGGGTGCCCAGCATCCTCTACGGACTAAGAGAAAAGGATTTACCGGTAGGTATTAAAATCCTATTTTCTCTAACGTCCTAGAGGATGCTGGGGACTCCGTAAGGACCATGGGCATAGACGGGCTCCGCAGGAGACATGGGCACTTTAAGAAAGACTTTAGTTCTGGGTGTGCACTGGCTCCTCCCTCTATGCCCCTCCTCCAGACCTCAGTTTGATACTGTACCCAGTGGAGACTGGGTGCTTTTCAGGAGCTCTCCTGAGCTTTCTGACAGAAAGTATTTTGTTAGGTTTTTAATTTTCAGGGAGCACTGCTGGCAACAGACTCCCTCATCGAGGGACTGAGGGGAGAGAAGCAGCCCTACTCTCTGAGTTGCAAGGTCCTGCTTCTTAGGCTACTGGACACCATTAGCTCCAGTGGGATTGGTACGCAGGATCTCACCCTCGCCGTCCGTCCCAGAGCCGCGCCGCCGTCCCCCTCGCAGAGCCGGAAGATAGAAGCCGGGTGAGTATGAGAAGAAAAGAAGACTTCAGAGGCGGCAGAAGACTTCATGATCTTCACTGAGGTAACGCACAGCACTGCAGCTGTGCGCCTTTGCTCCCATACACCTCACATACTCCGGTCACTGTAAGGGTGCAGGGCGCAGGGGGGGCGCCCTGGGCAGCAATATAAACCTCTTTCGCAAAAATATAACATATATACAGCTGGGCACTTTATATATGTATAAGCCCCCACCAATTTTACAGTTTAAGCGGGACAGAAGCCCGCCTCCGAGGGGGCGGGGCTTCTCCCTCAGCACTCACCAGCGCCATTTTTTCTCCACAGCACCGCTGAGAGGAAGCTCCCCGGACTCTACCCTGCTTATACCACGTTAGACAAGAGGGTTGAAAAGAGGGGGGGGGGGGGGGGCACATAATTCGCAAATTACATACAGCAGCACTACTGGGCAAACATTAAGTTACTGTTTTATTCCTGGGTTATATAGCGCTAGGGGGTGTGCTGGCATACTCTCTCTGTCTCTCCAAAGGGCCTTGTGGGGAAACTGTCTTCAGAAAAAGCATTCCCTGTGTGTGAAGTGTGTCGGTACACGTGTGTCGACATGTCTGAGGAAGAAGGCTATATTAGAGAGGAGCGGGAGCAAATGAATGTGGTGTCTCCGCCGACAGCTGATTGGATGGATATGTGGAATGTTTTAAATGCTAGTGTAAACTCATTGCACAAAAGATTAGACAAGGCAGAAGCTTTGGGACAGTCAGGGTTTCAACCCATGCCTGATCCTATGTTGCAGGGACTGTCAGGGTCTCATAAGCGCCCACTATCCCAGATTGTTGACACAGATACCGACACGGATTCTGACTCCAGTGTCGATTACGATGATGCAAAGTTACAGCCAAAATTGGCAAAATCCATTCGATTTTTGATTATGGCAATAAAAGATGTTTTGCACATCACAGAGGAACCCCCTGTCGCTGACAAGAGGGTACATATGTACAAGGGAAAGAAGCCTGAGGTAACCTTTCCCCCCTCACACGAGCTGAACGAGTTATGTGAAAAAGCTTGGGAATCTCCAGATAAAAGACTGCAGATTTCCAAAAGGATTCTTATGGCGTATCCTTTCCCATCAACGGATAGGTTACGATGGGAATCCTCCCCTAGGGTGGACAAAGCATTAACACGCTTATCCAAGAAGGTAGCCCTCCCGTCCCAGGATACGGCTACCCTCAAAGAGTGTGCTGACCGCAAACAGGAGATTACCCTGAAGTCCATTTATACACTTTCAGGTACCTTACTCAGACCGGCAATTGCGTCGGACTGGGTGTGTAGTGCTGTAGCGGCATGGACAAATACCTTATCTGAGGGGATGGATAGCCTAGACAAGGATACTATTTTATTGACCCTGGGGCATATAAGAGATGCTGTCCTATATATGTGTGTATGCAAACTACAGGTGGTGCTGCAGG
Organism: Pseudophryne corroboree; assembly: GCF_028390025.1. NCBI lineage: Eukaryota > Metazoa > Chordata > Amphibia > Anura > Myobatrachidae > Pseudophryne > Pseudophryne corroboree. The sequence continues at coordinate 61,556 of NW_026970407.1, read as the reverse complement.
GCCCACACCCTTTTACTTGTCTTGTAGAGCAGCTCTGAAGCTGTTACAGTGCCCAGCTGCTGCAAGAAATCAGCTTGAATGCTTCAGGGGCTTGGGCATGGCCAACATGAGCCCCACACCGAAGTAGGGTGGGGGTGTTTAATGCAAACTTGGGGTTATCCAAGCGCCGCAAAAGGCCGCCATGCCCTGCATGCCCCTTTTCTCTTTTCATATACAGATGAGGGTTCCAGCCAACTTTGGCCCACTGCTTGGATGACATCACCGTATGCAAATCCGTCTGCTGCAGACCTTCCCCCAGGAATGCTTGCAATAGTTGTTGCATATGGTTTAATGTCTGAGGGTGCTTCAGTATTAGGCAGCCTTCCGCCCTCCCATGTTCATCTGAAAAGATGTGGTCTCCCTGCAGTTGTTGTCCCCAGACGAGAGTTCCCTTGCGCTTCCTCAGTTAAATCTCCTTAACTTGACGGGGGTGTGCCCGAGCAGCCACCCTCCCCAGCCCTATCCCAACACATACTTATCTTGCATATGAGATCTCTTGATCATGAAGATAGTTCTCACAGGTTGAGGTTCATCCTGGCCCCGCTCCCCGCTGGAGAGCGCTGATGGGGACAGCAGCGGGGCTTCAGCAGAAGGGTGAGTACGTGTGGCCAGAGACCTCCCTTCCCATGTGCAGGCCTGCAGAGTCTGCCGCGCAGGATGGGGCATGTGGCACTCTCCCTCCCAGGGGCTCTTCCAGATGTAGCTCCTCAGCAGTATTTTTCCCGGGCTGCGCGGCGCTCTCCCCGACTGGCATCCGCCCTGGAACACTGCCTTCCTCAACGCAACATCAGCAGGGGGCCCTGGCCTCATCACCATCCCAGGTCTTTCTCATGTATGTATCATGTATGTGTGTGTGATATATGTATGAATCATATATGTTTGTGATAGATATATATATATATATATATATATATATATATATGTATCTATCTATCTATCTATCTATCTATCTATCGTATGTGTGTATATATATGTATCTATCATTCTATCTATCTATCTATCTATCTATCTATCTATCTATCTATCTATCTATCTATCTATCGTATGTGTGTATATATATGTATCTATCATTCTATCTATCTATCTATCTATCTATCTATCTATCTATCTATCTATCTATCTATCTATCGTATGTGTGTATATATATGTATCTATCATTCTATCTATCTATCTATCTATCTATCTATCTATCTATCTATCTATCTATCTATCTATCTATCGTATGTGTGTGTATATATATGTATCTATCATGTATGTATGTATGTATGTATGTATGTATCTATCTTGTATGTATGTGTTTTATCTATCTATCTATCTATCTATCTATCTATCTATCTATCTATCTATCTATCTATCTATCGTGTGTGTGATATATGTATGTATCTATCATGTATGTGTTATATGTATGTATCACACCTTCCTCTATACATATACGTACATACATACACACACACACACACACACACACACACACACACACACACACACACACACACCTATATCTGTACGTACACTGACATACACACCAACATCTATACATTAACACGCTGACCCCTAAACGTACACCAACGTACCCACACCTGCATCTATACCTACACATGCTGACACGTGGACGTACACCGGCTTACCCACATGTGAATCTATACATACATGTGCTGACACCTGGACATACACTGATGTACCCACACCTAACATCTATACATACACATGCTAACACCGGGACGTATACAGACGTACCCACATTTGCATCCATGCATATATAGATGTAGGTGTGTGTACGTCAGTGTACGTCCAGGTGTCAACGCGTGTATGTATAGATGCAGGTGTGGGTACGTCTGTGTATGTCCAGGTGTCAGAATGTGTATGTATAGATGCAGGTGTGGGAAGGTCAGTGTAGGTTCAGGTGTCAGCGCGTGTATGTATAGATGCAGGTGCTTGTATGTCCAGATGTCAGTGCATGTATGTATAGATGCAAGTGTGGGTACGTCGGTGTATGTCCATTTGTCAGCGCGTGTATATATAGATGCAGGTGCTTGTATGTTGGTGTATGTCCAGGTGTCAGCATGTGTATGTATAGATGCAGGTGTGGGAATGTTGGTGTATGTCCAGGTGTCAGGGCGTGTATGTATGGATATTAGAGATGAGCGCCTGAAATTTTTCGGGTTTTGTGTTTTGGTTTTGGGTTCGGTTCCGCGGCCGTGTTTTGGGTTCGAACGCGTTTTGGCAAAACCTCACCGAATTATTTTTGTCGGATTCGGGTGTGTTTTGGATTCGGGTGTTTTTTTCCAAAAACACTAAAAAACAGCTTAAATCATAGAATTTGGGGGTCATTTTGATCCCAAAGTATTATTAACCTCAAAAACCATAATTTACACTCATTTTCAGTCTATTCTGAATACCTCACACCTCACAATATTATTTTTAGTCCTAAAATTTGCACCGAGGTCGCTGTGTGAGTAAGATAAGCGACCCTAGTGGCCGACACAAACACCGGGCCCATCTAGGAGTGGCACTGCAGTGTCACGCAGGATGTCCCTTCCAAAAAACCCTCCCCAAACAGCACATGACGCAAAGAAAAAAAGAGGCGCAATGAGGTAGCTGTGTGAGTAAGATTAGCGACCCTAGTGGCCGACACAAACACCGGGCCCATCTAGGAGTGGCACTGCAGTGTCACGCAGGATGGCCCTTCCAAAAAACCCTCCCCAAACAGCACATGACGCAAAGAAAAAAAGAGGCGCAATGAGGTAGCTGACTGTGTGAGTAAGATTAGCGACCCTAGTGGCCGACACAAACACCGGGCACATCTAGGAGTGGCACTGCAGTGTCACGCAGGATGTCCCTTCCAAAAAACCCTCCCCAAACAGCACATGACGCAAAGAAAAAAAGAGGCGCAATGAGGTAGCTGTGTGAGTAAGATTAGTGACCCTAGTGGCCGACACAAACACCGGGCCCATCTAGGAGTGGCACTGCAGTGTCACGCAGGATGTCCCTTCCAAAAAACCCTCCCCAATCAGCACATGATGCAAAGAAAAAGAAAAGAAAAAAGAGGTGCAAGATGGAATTATCCTTGGGCCCTCCCACCCACCCTTATGTTGTATAAACAAAACAGGACATGCACACTTTAACCAACCCATCATTTCAGTGACAGGGTCTGCCACACGACTGTGACTGATATGACGGGTTGGTTTGGACCCCCCCCAAAAAAGAAGCAATTAATCTCTCCTTGCACAAACTGGCTCTACAGAGGCAAGATGTCCACCTCATCTTCACCCTCCGATATATCACTGTGTACATCCCCCTCCTCACAGATTATCAATTCGTCCCCACTGGAATCCACCATCTCAGCTCCCTGTGTACTTTGTGGAGGCAATTGCTGCTGGTCAATGTCTCCGCGGAGGAATTGATTATAATTCATTTTAATGAACATCATCTTCTCCACATTTTCTGGATGTAACCTCGTACGCCGATTGCTGACAAGGTGAGCGGCGGCACTAAACACTCTTTCGGAGTACACACTTGTGGGAGGGCAACTTAGGTAGAATAAAGCCAGTTTGTGCAAGGGCCTCCAAATTGCCTCTTTTTCCTGCCAGTATAAGTACGGACTGTGTGACGTGCCTACTTGGATGCGGTCACTCATATAATCCTCCACCATTCTATCAATGTTGAGAGAATCATATGCAGTGACAGTAGACGACATGTCCGTAATCGTTGTCAGGTCCTTCAGTCCGGACCAGATGTCAGCATCAGCAGTCGCTCCAGACTGCCCCTGCATCACCGCCAGCGGGTGGGCTCGGAATTCTGAGCCTTTTCCTCGCACCCCCAGTTGCGGGAGAATGTGAAGGAGGAGATGTTGACAGGTCGCGTTCCGCTTGACTTGACAATTTTGTCACCAGCAGGTCTTTCAACCCCAGCAGACCTGTGTCTGCCGGAAAGAGAGATCCAAGGTAGGCTTTAAATCTAGGATCGAGCACGGTGGCCAAAATGTAGTGCTCTGATTTCAACAGATTGACCACCCGTGAATCCTTGTTAAGCGAATTAAGGGCTGCATCCACAAGTCCCACATGCCTAGCGGAATCGCCTCCGTGTTAGCTCCTTCTTCAATGCCTCCAGCTTCTTCTGCAAAAGCCTGATGAGGGGAATGACCTGACTCAGGCTGGCAGTGTCTGAACTGACTTCACGTGTGGCAAGTTTCAAAGGGCATCAGAACCTTGCACAACGTTGAAATCATTCTTCCACTGCACTTGAGACAGGTGCATTCCATCTCCTATATCGTGCTCAATTGTATAGGCTTGAATGGCCTTTTGCTGCTCCTCCAACCTCTGAAGCATATAGAGGGTTGAATTCCACCTCGTTACCACTTCTTGCTTCAGATGATGGCAGGGCAGGTTCAGTAGTTTTTGGTGGTGCTCCAGTCTTCTGTACGTGGTGCCTGTACGCCGAAAGTGTCCCGCAATTCTTCTGGCCACCGACAGCATCTCTTGCACACCCTGTCGTTTTTTAAAAAATTCTGCACCACCAAATTCAAGGTATGTGCAAAACATGGGACGTGCTGGAATTTGCCCATATTTAATGCACACACAATATTGCTGGCGTTGTCCGATGCCACAAATCCACAGGAGAGTCCAATTGGGGTAAGCCATTCCGCGATGATCTTCCTCAGTTGCCGTAAGAGGTTTTCAGCTGTGTGCGTATTCTGGAAAGCGGTGATACAAAGCGTAGCCTGCCTAGGAAAGAGTTGGCGTTTGCGAGATGCTGCTACTGGTGCCGCCGCTGCTGTTCTTGCGGCGGGAGTCCATACATCTACCCAGTGGGCTGTCACAGTCATATAGTCCTGACCCTGCCCTGCTCCACTTGTCCACATGTCCGTGGTTAAGTGGACATTGGGTACAACTGCATTTTTTAGGACACTGGTGAGTCTTTTTCTGACGTCCGTGTACATTCTCGGTATCGCCTGCCTAGAGAAGTGGAACCTAGAGTGGTATTTGGTAACGGGGGCACACTGCCTCAATAAATTGTCTAGTTCCCTGTGAACTAACGCGGATACCGGACGCACGTCTAACACCAACATAGTTGTCAAGGACTCAGTTATCCGCTTTGCAGTAGGATGACTGCTGTGATATTTCATCTTCCTCGCAAAGGACTGTTGAACAGTCAATTGCTTACTGGAAGTAGTACAAGTGGGCTTACGACTTCCCCTCTGGGATGACCATCGACTCCCAGCGGCAACAACAGCAGCGCCAGCAGCAGTAGGCGTTACACGCAAGGATGCATCGGAGGAATCCCAGGCAGGAGAGGACTCGTCAGACTTGCCAGTGACATGGCCTGCAGGACTATTGGCATTCCTGGGGAAGGAGGAAATTGACACTGAGGGAGTTGGTGGGGTGGTTTGCGTGAGCTTGGTTACAAGAGGAAGGGATTTACTGGTCAGTGGACTGCTTCCGCTGTCACCCAAAGTTTTTGAACTTGTCACTGACTTATTATGAATGCGCTGCAGGTGACGTATAAGGGAGGATGTTCCGAGGTGGTTAACGTCCTTACCCCTACTTATTACAGCTTGACAAAGGGAACACACGGGCTTGACACCTGTTGTCCGCATTTCTGGTGAAATACCTCCACACCGAAGAGCTGATTTTTTTGGTATTTTCACCTGGCATGTCAACGGCCATATTCCTCCCACGGACAACAGGTGTCTCCCCGGTGCCTGACTTAAACAAACCACCTCACCATCAGAATCCTTCTGGTCAATTTCCTCCCCAGCGCCAGCAACACCCATATCCTCCTCATCCTGGTGTACTTCAACACTGACATCTTCAATCTGACTATCAGGAACGTGGACTGCGGGTGCTCCTTCCAGCACTTGCAGGGGGCATGCAAATAGTGGAAGGCGCATGCTCTTCACGTCCAGTGTTGGGAAGGTCAGGCATCGCAAACGACACAATTGGACTCTCCTTGTGGATTTGGGATTTCAAAGAACGCACAGTTCTTTGCGGTGCTTTTGCCAGCTTGAGTCTTTTCAGTTTTCTAGCGAGAGGCTGAGTGCTTCCATCCTCATGTGAAGCTGAACCACTAGCCATGAACATAGGCCAGGGCCTCAGCCGTTCCTTGCCACTCCGTGTGGTAATGGCATATTGGCAAGTTTACGCTTCTCCTCCGACAATTTTATTTAGGTTTTGGAGTCCTTTTTTTTCTGATATTTGGTGTTTTGGATTTGACATGCTCTGTACTATGACATTGGGCATCGGCCTTGGCAGACGACGTTGCTGGCATTGATCATCGTCTCGGCCATGACTAGTGGCAGCAGCTTCAGCACGAGGTGGAAGTGGATCTTGATCTTTCCCTAATTTTGGAACCTCAACTTTTTTGTTCTCCATATTTTATAGGCAGAACTAAAAGGCACCTCAGGTAAACAATGGAGATGGATGGATTGGATACTAGTATACAATTATGGACGGACTGCACGGTTAGGTGGCTATAAAAAAACCACGGTTAGGTGGTATATATTGTAATACAATTATGGATGGACGGACTGCCTGCCGAGTGCCGACACAGAGGTAGCCACAGCCGTGAACTACCGCACTGTACACTGGTTGATAAAGAGATAGTAGTATACTCGTAACAACTAGTATGACACTATGACGGTATAAAGAATGAAAAAAAAACCACGGTTAGGTGGTATATATTATAATATTACAATTATGGATGGACGGACTGCCTGCCGAGTTCCGACACAGAGGTAGCCACAGCCGTGAACTACCGCACTGTACACTGGTTGATAAAGAGATAGTAGTATACTCGTAACAACTAGTATGACTGACTATGACGGTATAAAGAATGAAAAAAAAACCACGGTTAGGTGGTATATATTGTAATACAATTATGGATGGACGGACTGCCTGCCGAGTTCCGACACAGAGGTAGCCACAGCCGTGAACTACCGCACTGTACACTGGTTGATAAAGAGATAGTAGTATACTCGTAACAACTAGTATGACTGACTATGACGGTATAAAGAATGAAAAAAAACCACGGTTAGGTGGTATATATTATAATACAATTATGGATGGACGGACTGCCTGCCGACTGCCGACACAGAGGTAGCCACAGCCGTGAACTACCGCACTGTACACTGGTTGATAAAGAGATAGTAGTATACTCGTAACAACTAGTATGACACTATGACGGTATAAAGAATGAAAAAAAAACCACGGTTAGGTGGTATATATTATAATACAATTATGGATGGACGGACTGCCTGCCGACTGCCGACACAGAGGTAGCCACAGCCGTGAACTACCGCACTGTACACTGGTTGATAAAGAGATAGTAGTATACTCGTAACAACTAGTATGACACTATGACGGTATAAAGAATGAAAAAAAAACCACGGTAGGTGGTATATATTATAATACAATTATGGATGGACGGACTGCCTGCCGAGTGCCGACACAGAGGTAGCCACAGCCGTGAACTACCGCACTGTACACTGGTTGATAAAGAGATAGTAGTATACTCGTAACAACTAGTATGACTGACTATGACGGTATAAAGAATGAAAAAAAAACCACGGTTAGGTGGTATATATTATAATACAATTATGGATGGACGGACTGCCTGCCGACGCCGACACAGAGGTAGCCACAGCCGTGAACTACCGCACTGTACACTGGTTGATAAAGAGATAGTAGTATACTCGTAACAACTAGTATGACACTATGACGGTATAAAGAATGAAAAAAAAACCACGGTTAGGTGGTATATATTATAATACAATTATGGATGGACGGACTGCCTGCCGACTGCCGACACAGAGGTAGCCACAGCCGTGAACTACCGCACTGTACACTGGTTGATAAAGAGATAGTAGTATACTCGTAACAACTAGTATGACTGACTATGACGGTATAAAGAATGAAAAAAAAACCACGGTTAGGTGGTATATATTATAATACAATTATGGATGGACGGACTGCCTGCCGACTGCCGACACAGAGGTAGCCACAGCCGTGAACTACCGCACTGTACACTGGTTGATAAAGAGATAGTAGTATACTCGTAACAACTAGTATGACACTATGACGGTATAAAGAATGAAAAAAAAACCACGGTTAGGTGGTATATATTATAATACAATTATGGATGGACGGACTGCCTGCCGAGTGCCGACACAGAGGTAGCCACAGCCGTGAACTACCGCACTGTACACTGGTTGATAAAGAGATAGTAGTATACTCGTAACAACTAGTATGACTGACTATGACGGTATAAAGAATGAAAAAAAAAACCACGGTTATGTGGTATATATTATAATACAATTATGGATGGACGGACTGCCTGCCGACTGCCGACACAGAGGTAGCCACAGCCGTGAACTACCGCACTGTACACTGGTTGATAAAGAGATAGTAGTATACTCGTAACAACTAGTATGACACTATGACGGTATAAAGAATGAAAAAAAAACCACGGTTAGGTGGTATATATTATAATACAATTATGGATGGACGGACTGCCTGCCGACTGCCGACACAGAGGTAGCCACAGCCGTGAACTACCGCACTGTACACTGGTTGATAAAGAGATAGTAGTATACTCGTAACAACTAGTATGACACTATGACGGTATAAAGAATGAAAAAAAAACCACGGTTAGGTGGTATATATTATAATAATACAATTATGGATGGACGGACTGCCTGCCGACTGCCGACACAGAGGTAGCCACAGCCGTGAACTACCGCACTGTACACTGGTTGATAAAGAGATAGTAGTATACTCGTAACAACTAGTATGACTATGACGACGGTATAAAGAAAGAAAAAAAAATACCACGGTTAGGTGGTATATAATTATACAATTATGGATGGACGGACTGCCTGCCGAGTGCCGACTGCCGACACAGAGGTAGCCACAGCCGTGAACTACCGCACTGTACTGTGTCTGCTGCTAATATAGACTGGTTGATAAAGAGATAGTATACAACAATATACTACTATACTGGTGGTCAGGCACTGGTCACCACTAGTCACACTGGCAGTGGCACTCCTGCAGCAAAAGTGTGCACTGTTTAATTTTAAATTAATATAATATTATGTACTCCTGGCTCCTGCTATAACAACCTGCAGTGCTCCCCAGTCTCCCCCACAATTATTATAAGCTTTTATACATTGATGTGCAGCACACTGGGCTGAGCTGAGTGCACACAGACTGAGTCACACTGTGTGACTGCTGTGTATCGTTTTTTTCAGGCAGAGAACGGATATAGCAGAGAACGGATATATTAAATAAAAGTTAACTTAACAACAACTGCACTGGTCACTGTGGTAAACTCTGTCTGCACAATCTCTCTCTCTCTCTTCTAATCTATTCTAATGGAGAGGACGCCAGCCACGTCCTCTCCCTATCAATCTCAATGCACGTGTGAAAATGGCGGCGACGCGCGGCTCCTTATATAGAATCCGAGTCTCGCGAGAATCCGACAGCGTCATGATGACGTTCGGGGCGCGCTCGGGTTAACCGAGCAAGGCGGGAAGATCCGAGTCGCTCGGACCCGTGAAAAAAAAAGTGAAGTTCGTGCGGGTTCGGATTCAAAGAAACCGAACCCGCTCATCTCTAATGGATATTAGGTGTGGGTACATCAGTGTATGTCCAGGTGTTAGCGCATGTATGTATAGATGTATATATACACACACATACGATAGATAGATAGATAGATAGATAGATAGATAGATATTATAAGGGCACGGTCGTGCCCTTATATTAAGGCTGAATCGAACAAACGGAATTCTCCCATAGGGAACTTCTGAGATGGGGGCATGGTGTTTGAGGGGCTACACCTCAAAACTGATTGGACGTACTGAGCTGAAATTTGGCATGGGCGTGTAGAATCGTTACCCGGTGCTGCATGCAAAATAATAAAAAATGAGGAATTGGGAGTAACCTAAAGTTCCAACTGTCAGTTTTTTTCTGTGACTTCCTTTGTGGCTTTTTGACACCGTTTTCCTATAGAGTGAATTAGATATTTTTTGGGAAGGCATAACTCCGGATAGAGGACGAATTAAGACTTGGGGTTTGTTTTACTAGATAGAGTATGCCCCAGTGTAGTGCCTTTTGGGGTTGTGGTTTTTCAGAAAGTTATAGGGTTTTTTTAATTAAGAGAAATATGCCCCATTATAGAGATAGGGCTTTTCAATTTGTTGCGGCGCAGTGGCCGCCAGGAGAGCGAGAGTGAGTGAGGGAAGGGGTCTCGTGCAGGCTGAGGTTATAAAAGTAGCTGCTGGCGGCGGGAGGAGAGCCAGCGGTTCCTGGGTGTGTACACCTGCGGTCCCTTACAGACTGCAGCGACCCATTAGGACTGTGGAGGAGAGGGGTAGCGGCATAGCAGCCGCAGGCTTACCGAAAGTGCTCACTACTGAGCAATATGGTCCCCTTACCCGAAGTGGGAGCCGCAGCGGGAGGAATAGCTGGAGTTGCGCCGCAGGAGAAAGTCAGAGGACATCCAGAAGAGACATCCGGTGCAGCGCTGACTCCTGACTGACAGCGCTTGCCTACTGAGCGGTGTGGTACCCCCACACCTGAAGCGGGTGCGGGAGCGGCAGCCGGAGAAGACAGCTGTGCTGCACGGAAGAAGTCAGGCAGCAGCAGCAGCACCAGCGGGCTGAGGTGGGGAGGATCAGTATGGTCCCTTACGTGCGGCTCACATTCAGATCCATCCGGCTCCCTTCCCCTCCTCCCCTGCACCCTTAGCAGCCTGCCCCCACATCTCATTCACCCACTGCCGCAGACTCCTCCCCCACACGGTTATTATAATAAGGCAACCCCCCTACCCCCTTCCCTCCCTGCTGTGTGTCCAGCCACCCCCCCTCACCTGCTGTGTGTCCGGCCTACCCCCCCCTCACCTGCTGTGTGTCCAGCCCCCCCCTCACCTGCTGTGTGTCCACCCCCCCCCCCTCACCTGCTGTGTGTCCGGCCCACCCCCCCCCCTCCCTGCTGTGTGTCCAGCCACCCCACCCCCCCTCACCTGCTGTGTGTCCGGCCTACCCCCCCCCCCTCCCTGCTGTGTGTCCGGCCTACCCCCCCCCCCCCTCCCTGCTGTTTGTCCGGCCTACCCCCCCCCTCCCTGCTGTGTGTCCAGACCCCCCCCTCACCTGCTGTGTGTCCAGCCACCGCCCCCCCCTCACCTGCTGTGTGTCCGGCCTACCCCCCCCTCCCCTGCTGTTTGTCCGGCCACCCTCCCCTCCCCTGCTGTGTGTCCGGCGGCCTACCCCCCCCCCCTCCCCTCCCTGCTGTGTGTCCGGCCTACCCCCCCCTCACCTGCTGTGTGTCCAGCCCCCCCCCTCACCTGCTGTGTGTCCAGCCCCCCCCTCCTCCCCTGCTGTGTGTCCGGCCTACCCCCCCCCCCTCTCTGCTGTTTGTCCGGCCACCCTCCCCTCCCCTGCTGTGTGTCCGGCCACCCTCCCCTCCCCTGCTGTGTGTCCGGCCACCCTCCCCTCCCCTGCTGTGTGTCCGGCCTACCCCCCCCCCTCCCCTGCTGCGTGTCCAGCCCCCCCCCCCTCCCCTGCTGCGTGTCCAGCCCCCCCCCCCTCACCTGCTGCGTGTCCAGCCCCCCCCCCTCACCTGCTGTGTGTCCAGCCCCCCCCTCACCTGCTGTGTGTCCAGCCCCCCCCCCTCACCTGCTGTGTGTCCAGCCCCCCCCCTCACCTACTGTGTGTCCAGCCCCCCCCCTCACCTGCTGTGTGTCCAGCCCCCCCCCCCTCACCTGCTGTGTGTCCAGCCCCCCCCCTCACCTGCTGTGTGTCCAGCCCCCCCCCCCTCACCTGCTGTGTGTCCAGCCCCCCCCTCACCTGCTGTGTGTCCAGCCACCCCCCCTCCCCTGCTGTGTGTCCGGCCTACCCCCCCCCCTCCCTGCTGTTTGTCCGGCCACCCTCCCCTCCCCTGCTGTGTGTCCTGCCTACCCCTCCTCCCTGCTGTGTGTCCGGCCACCCCCCCCCCCCTCACCTGCTGTGTGTCCGGCCTACCCTCCCCCCCCTCCCCTCCCCTGCTGTTTGTCTGGCCACCATCCCCTACCCTCCCCTGCTGTGTGTTCGGCAACTCCCCCCTCTTCCCGCTGTGTTCGGCCACCCCCTACCCCCTCCCCTCCCTGCCGTGTGTCCGGTCACCCTCCCCTCTCTGCTGTGTGTCCAGCCACCCCCCCCCCCTCTCTGCTGTGTGTCCAGCCACCCCCCCCAGACACGCAGCGCCTGACACACACAGACATGCAACGCCTGACACGCATACGCATATGCAGCGCCTGACACACACGCACACACACAGCACCTGACACACACACACACACAGCACCTGACACACACGCACACACACAGCACCTGACACACACACACAGCACCTGACACTCACACGGACCTGACACACGCGCACACACTCACACGCAGCACCTGACACACACGCAGCACCTGACACACGCACACACAGACGCAGCACCTGACACTCACACGGACCTGACACACACGCACACACTCACACGCGGCGCCTGACGCACATAGACACGCGGCGCCTGACGCACACGCGGCGCCTGACGCACACGCGGCGCCTGACAGACACGCGGCGCCTGGCACACACGCACAGGCAGCGCCTGGCACACACGCACAGGCAGCGCCTGACACACACGCAGCGCTGACACACACAGACACGCAGCGCCTGACACACACAGACACGCAGCGCCTGACGCACAGGCAGCGCCTGACACACACGCACACGCAGCGCCTGACACACGCAGCGCCTGACACACACACGCACCTGACACTCACATGCTCCTGACACACGCAGCACCTGACATGCTCGCACGCAGCACCTGACACACACGCAGACACGCAGCATCTGACACACACACACGCAGCACCTGACACACACACGCAGCACCTGACACACAGACACGCAGCGCCTGACACACACGCAGACACGCAGCGCCTGACACACACGCAGACACGCAGCGCCTGACACACACGCAGCGCCTGACACACACGCAGCGCCTGACACACACGCAGCGCCTGACACACACGCAGACACGCAGCGCCTGACACACACGCAGCGCCTGACACACACGCAGACACGCAGCGCCTGACACACACGCAGACACGCAGCGCCTGACACGCACGCAGCGCCTGACACGCACGCAGCGCCTGACACACACGCAGCGCCTGACACACACGCAGACACGCAGCGCCTGACACACACGCAGACACGCAGCGCCTGACACACACGCAGACACGCAGCGCCTGACACACACGCAGACACGCAGCGCCTGACACACACGCAGACACGCAGCGCCTGACACACACGCAGACACGCAGCACCTGACACACACGCAGACACGCAGCACCTGACAGACACGCACACACACACACACACACAGCACCTGACACAGATATGCAGCGCCTGACACACATACGCAGACATACAGCGCCTGACACACACACACGCAGACATGCAGCACCTGACACACACACACACCCACAGACATGCAGCACTTGACACACCCACACACACACACATGCATCACCTGACACACCCACACACACAGACATGCATCACCTGACACACCCACACACATATACAGACATGCAGCACCTGACACACACACACACACACACACAGAGAGACATGCAGCGCCTGACACACACACACATACAGACATGCAGCACCTGACACACACACACACACATACAAACATGCAGCACCTGACACACACACACACACACACAGCACCTGACACACATATATACATGTGGCATTTAACGCACACACGCACAGCACCTGACACACAATCATATACACTCAGAGCACCTAACACACACATACACTCGCAGCACCTCACACACACTCGTATACACACGCAGCACCTGCCACTCACACATATATACACATGCAGCACCTGCCACTCCCACATACATGAACAGCACCTGACACACACATACACGCGCAGCACCTGACAGTCACACACATACAGATGCGACAGCTGACACAAACACATACACGCTCAACACCTGACACCCACGTGGCAGCTGACGCATACAAATGCAGCACCTGAAATACACACATATACACGTGCAGCACCTGAGACACACACATACACGTACAGCACCTGAGACACACACACACACATGTATGTACACGCGCGGCTCCAGGCACACACATACGTACGTACACACGCGGCACTTGACACACACACGTACACGCGCGGCACCTGACACACACACACACACACACACACACACACACACACGTACGTACGTACATGTGTGGCACCTGACACACACACGTATGCACACGTGTGGCTCCTGACACACACGCGCATTGCTCCTGACACACACACATGTACGTACACGCTCGGCTCCTGACACACACACGTATGTATACGCGCGGCACCTGAAACTTACACGTATGTACGTATACGCGCGGCTCCTGACACCCTCACGCATGTACACGCGTGGCTCCTGGCACACTGGCACACACACACACACACGTACACGCGCGGCACCTGACACATACACGCGTGTACGTACACACATGCACAGCACCTGACATACACACATGTAGGTACGCGCCACCTGACACACACACACACGTACACGCACGACACCTGACACACACGTACGTACGTACGTACGTACGTACGTACGTACGCGCACGGCACCTGACACACACGTACATACTAGTGATGAGTGGGTTCGGTTCGTCGGAATCCGGACCCCCCGTACTTCACCCATTTTACATGGGTCCGAGGCAGGTTCGAACCTTCCCGCCTTGCTCGGCTAGCCCGAGCGCGCCCGAACGTCATCATCCCGCTGTCGGATTCCCGCGAGATTCGGATGTCTGCATTCGTGGAAAGGGGTCCCATGTGTAAACATGGGACCCCTTTCAGTCCGTCTGGTCCGGGTGTTCGGTTTGTTGTTTTGCCAAGTACGTGGATTTAATCTGGAACCTGGATCAGGTGAGTATAATTATCTTTTATTTTCAGGTACCCGTGGATTCTACTTGGAGAAGAGGACCGACTGCTTCGTGTCAACATAGGTAAGTATTTGTGTGTCGGCAGGTGTGAAATAAAGTTATACTTTCACGGTGTCTGTGTCCTGTTTTTATTTGGGTATTTTTTCCCCAGTAGAACTACAGGTACCAGCGGGCCCGTTTTTCTCCCGCATGCTGGTACTTGTGGTTCTCAAAGTACCAGATTGCGGGGGAGGCTTGCTGGGACTTGTAGTACTACTGGAAAAAACAATATTCTTTCAATTTTCTCAAGGCTATCAGCCTCCCATCCGCAGCCCTTGGATGGGGGGGACAGCCTCGGGCTTCTCCCCTGGCCCTTGGGTGGCTGGGGGGGGGGGACCCCTTGATTGAAGGGGTCCCCACTCCCCCAGGGTACCCCGGCCAGGGGTGACTAGTTGGATATTTAATGCCACGGCCGCAGGGCACTGTATAAAAGTGACCCCCGGCTGTGGCATTATCTGTCCAGCTAGTGGAGCCCGATGCTGGTGTAAAAATAATGGGGGACCCTACTCTTTTTGTCCCCCGTATTTTTTGCACCAGCACCAGGCGCAGAGCCCGGAGCTGGTTTTAAAAATACGGGGGATCCCCTGTCCGTTTTTCCCCCGGATTTTTAGAACCAGGACCGGCTCGAAGAGCCCGAGGCTGGTTATGCTTTGGAGGGGGGACCCCACGCAATTTTTCTTTTCCGGGTTTTTCACATTCCATTTAAAAAAAAAAAATAATAATAATAATCTTTTAAAAAATATATAAATAATACTTGTGCCTCCAAAAAAGACAAACCAAGTACCTAATCCCTTCTAATATAAATAGATATGCTATTACCCCAAAAAAATATTATTTTTTATTAGATTCCGCCTGCAAAGTGTGGCGGATTGAAAATGACGAATTTACTGTTTAAAAGCACTGTTGTCGAATTTACAAACTTCAATTGAATATACTTTTGTTGAATTGCCGCATTTGTACCATTGCAGAAAAGTCGAATTTGTCAAATGTCGAATTTTAAAAAGTCGAATTTTGAAAGGATGCAAGAATAGGCCCCGCCCCCTTCTTCACATCAGCCGTCCCCTTCTACCCCTGTACCTTGCTCTCTCCTGTCTGTGCTCTCTCCCGTCTGTAGGACTAGGCCCCGCCCCCTTCTTACCCTCCAGTGACTGCTCTCTCCTGACAAGTGGACCAGGCCTGCCCCCTACACGCTGCTGGTGTCTTCATTGTTACTTGGTCTGGAGCTCTGTTGGGGAGAGAACTCACGTGAGCTCATTAAGAATGAGGAACTGGGATGTTTTAATTTTATTGTGAGTAGTGTAGTGTGGTGATGTAGTATGTTGTATGGGGGGTATAGTGTAACTATGAAGTGCAGCATATGGGAGGGCTATAGCATAGTGATGTAGTGTGGCATATGGGGGGTGGTAGCGCATAGGCGTGCGTACAGGGGGTGCCTGGTGCGCACAGGCACTCCCTAATGTCCAGCACCGCTGCACGCCACGCTTGCTGTGGCACAGTGATCGCTGAGTGTGTGATCGGTGGAGCCTAGCCTGTAGCTCATTTCCGTACCTCCCACCACCGCTGCGCCCGCCCCCCCTCTGCCTGCTGCTAATACTATGCTGAGTGCATTCGTCAGCGGCCTCACTGGGGGGACTGGTGTCACCTTGCAATGTGACGTGGTGATGTCCGCCTATGCTCTCCTCCCGCCCAGGGCCGGCTCCAGGCATGTTCGACTGGAGCGGCCGCGCGGGGCGCCACTCTTTTAGGGCGCCGCACGCTGCGGCCGCCATATTCCTGCCTGGAGCCAGCCTTCAAACTGTGTGTGTGTGCGCGCAGCGCGCTGTGCGGCGCCGGCGTCTGACGTTAGACGCCGGCGCCGCGCAGCGCAGACGGAATCGTTCATCCGTCCAGCCGCCCGCCCGCCTGCCTGCCTGGGCCCACAGCAGTACTCCCCCTCCCGGCTCCCAGCACCGCAGTCCGCAGTGACAATGCCATGTAAGTTAAAATCTGCACTGTGGGGGCATTATATATCTGGCACTGTGGGGGCATTATGTTTATTCATGTGGGGGCATATCTGCACTGTGGGGGCATTATATATCTGGCACTGTGGGGGCATATCTGCACTGTGGGGGCATTATATATCTGGCACTGTGGGGGCATATCTGCACTGTGGGGGCATTATATATCTGGCACTGTGGGGGCATAGCTGCACTGTGGGGGCATTGATTCTTGCACTGTGGGGGCATATCTGCACTGTGGGGGCATTATATATCTGGCACTGTGGGGGCATATCTGCACTGTGGGGGCATTATATATCTGGCACTGTGGGGGCATAGCTGCACTGTGGGGGCATTGTTTCTTGCACTGTGGGGGCATATCTGCACTGTGGGGGCATTATATATCTGGCACTGTGGGGGCATATCTGCACTGTGGGGGCATTATATATCTGGCACTGTGGGGGCATATCTGCACTGTGGGGGCATTATATATCTGGCACTGTGGGGGCATTATGTTTCTTGCACTGTGGGGGCATATCTGCACTGTGGGGGCATTATGTATCTGGCACTGTGGGGGCATATCTGCACTGTGGGGGCATTATATATCTGGCACTGTGGGGGCATAGCTGCACTGTGGGGGCATTATGTTTCTGGCACTGTGGGGGCATATCTGCACTGTGGGGGCATTATGTATCTGGCACTGTGGGGGCATATCTGCACTGTGGGGGCATTATATATCTGGCACTGTGGGGGCATATCTGCACTGTGGGGGCATTATATATCTGGCACTGTGGGGGCATATCTGCACTGTGGGGGCATTATATATCTGGCACTGTGGGGGCATATCTGCACTGTGGGGGCATTATATATCTGGCACTGTGGGGGCATAGCTGCACTGTGGGGGCATTGATTCTTGCACTGTGGGGGCATATCTGCACTGTGGGGGCATTATATATCTGGCACTGTGGGGGCATATCTGCACTGTGGGGGCATTATATATCTGGCACTGTGGGGGCATAGCTGCACTGTGGGGGCATTGTTTCTTGCACTGTGGGGGCATATCTGCACTGTGGGGGCATTATATATCTGGCACTGTGGGGGCATATCTGCACTGTGGGGGCATTATATATCTGGCACTGTGGGGGCATATCTGCACTGTGGGGGCATTATATATCTGGCACTGGGGGGGCATTATGTTTCTTGCACTGTGGGGGCATATCTGCACTGTGGGGGCATTATGTATCTGGCACTGTGGGGGCATATCTGCACTGTGGGGGCATTATATATCTGGCACTGTGGGGGCATAGCTGCACTGTGGGGGCATTATGTTTCTGGCACTGTGGGGGCATATCTGCACTGTGGGGGCATTATGTATCTGGCACTGTGGGGGCATATCTGCACTGTGGGGGCATTATATATCTGGCACTGTGGGGGCATATCTGCACTGTGGGGGCATTATATATCTGGCACTGTGGGGGCATAGCTGCACTGTGGGGGCATTATGTTTCTGGCACTGTGGGGGCATATCTGCACTGTGGGGGCATTATGTATATGGCACTGTGGGGGCATATCTGGCACTGGGGGCATTAATGTATCTGACACTGTGGGGGGCAATAATGCATCTGGCACTGTGTGGGCACTTATGCATCTGGCAATATGTGGGCATTTATGTATCTGGCACTGGGGGGATTTATGTATCTGGCCCTGTGGTGGCATATCTGGCACTGTGCGGGCATTTTTATATATGGCACAGTGGGGACATATCTGGCACTGTGTGGGCATTTTTATATCTGGCACTGTGTGGGCACTTATGTATCTGGCACTGCGAGGGCATCATGTATCTGGCACTGTGGGGGGCATATCTGCACTGTGGAGGCACTTATGTATCTGGCACTTTGGGGGCATTTATGTATCTGAACTGTGGGTGCATATCTGGCACTGTGTGGCCATTTATGTAGCTGGCACTGCTGGGGGGCATGTCACGTGTAGCTGGCACTGCTGGGGGGCATGTCATGTAGTGTTCCCGCTAGGCGTCTGTGGCTAGGCAATGTGTCTCAGTGCTGTGCCTGGCGCAAAGTGTATAGGAGGTTCTACCTGGTGCAGTGTGTATTAGCTGCACTACTGTGTGGTGTAATGCAAATTGCCACTATTATGTGGCCACGTACCTTCCCCACGAAGTAACTCCCATTAATTTTTGCTGCGCGCCTTCGGCGCGCACTGTCCATGCTTTGACATATAGGTGTGGGAACAACAAGCAGTATGTACATCATTTTGCCCTCCTAACTTAAAAATGTGCCCTCCCTGTGATCAGCACCATGCCCTAAAAAGTGAACACTATCCTGTGTAGCTGGCACTGCTGGGGGGCATGTCATGTGTAGCTGGCACTGCTGCGGGGCATGTCATGTGTAGCTGGCACTGCTGCGGGGCATGTCATGTGTAGCTGGCACTGCTGGGAGGCATGTCATGTCTATCTGGCACTGCTGGGAGGCATGTCATGTCTATCTGGCACTGCACATTATGTGTATCTGGCACTATACTGGAGACATTGTGTGTAAGGAACACTACTGTGGCTATGTGTAAGGCTGCTAATTGTGTGAAAATATTTTTACAGTTTGATGATATGAAGTTACGAGTCCACGCCCACTTTTCCAGAGGCCACACCCACTTTTCCGGGAGCGCGCGCGCCTTCGGCGCGCGCATGGGGAGGGGGGGGGCGCTTTTACATTTTCTCGCTCAGGGTGCTAGTAGGCCTGGAGCCGGCCCTGCTCCCGCCCACCCGTGCTTTCCTCCCGCTGCGGTCTCTCAGTCCTAGTGTGCCGCGGCTGCCACACCACTGGCAGTGTTCCTCTAGGGGGGACTGGGAGCCGCCGGCAGACACATTCTGCTGAGACTTACTTGTCAGTGCGGGTTCCGGATGGCAGGCGGCGGGTGGGAGGGCAGACGGGGAGCAGGTGTCACAAGGAGTGTGTGGGTAACTAATTCACAATACTTCCGCTCAACGTGGCACTGCTGGTCCTTCATCTCCCATGTCTCTTCACCAGGTGGCGGGCGGCCCGGAAATTAAGTGATGTGTTGTGCAGCAGTCAGTGTGAAGTGACTGTGAGTAACACTGATGGTGCTGATGATGCTGCTGCAGAATCGGGAAGCAATTAATTCATAAATATAATGTACTCTATCAGTGTATTATACATACATAAACATGTACATACGTGTATTTGTGTATACATGTATATACATGAGTGTGTGTGCATATATATATATATATATATATATATATACAGCCAGTTCCCAGGAACAAAAGTCCTCCCCCGCTTCCGCTAAGTCCACAGCATGACGCTGGGGCTCCACTGGTGGAGCCAGGTGCGGTGGGGGCCCGTCTCAAGTGCTTCAGCAATCAGTGGGCTTGCTCACAGGTGGATCCCTGGATTCTACAATAGTGTCTCAGGGATTCAAGCTGGAATTCGAGACGTCTCCCCCTCGCCGTTTCCTAAAATCTGCCTTGCCAACATCTCCCTTGGACAGGGAGGCTGTGATAGAGGCAAATTCACAAGCTGTATTTGCAGCAGGTGATAGTCAAGGTACCCCTCCTTCAACAAGGAAGGGGTTACTATTCCACAATGTTTGTGGTACCGAAACCGGACGGTTCGGTGAGACCCATTTTAAATTTTAAATCTTTGAACACGTATATAAAACGGTTCAAGTTCAAGATGGAATCGCTCAGGGCGGTTATCTCAAGCCTGGAGGAAGGGGATTACATGGTATCACTGGACATCAAGGATGCTTACCTGCATGTCCCCATTTACTCTCCTCACCAGGAGTACCTCAGATTTGGGGTACAGGACTGTCATTCTGCGGCGGGACTGCCGCATTCTAGATCAGTAAAAGCCCATTCCACGAGGAAGGTGGGCTCTTCTTGGGCGGCTGCCCGAGGGGTCTCTGCTTTACAACTTTGCCGAGCTGCTACTTGGTCGGGGTCAAACACATTTGCAAGATTTTACAAGTTTGACACCCTGGCTGAGGAGGACCTGGAGTTCGCTCATTCGGTGCTGCAGAGTCATCCGCACTCTCCCTCCCGTTTGGGAGCTTTGATATAATCCCCATGGTCCTTACGGAGTCCCAGCATCCACTTAGGACGTCAGAGAAAATAAGATTTTACTCACCGGTAAATCTATTTCTCGTAGTCCGTAGTGGATGCTGGGCGCCCATCCCAAGTACTTGTACATAGTTATTGTTAACAAAAGGGTTATTGTTGAGAGCCATCTGTGCAGAGGCTCCGTTGTTGTCATACTGTTAACTGGGTATAATATCACGAGTTGTACGGTGTGATTGGTGTGGCTGGTATGAGTCTTACCCGGGATTCAAAATCCTTCCTTAGTGTCAGCTCTTCCGGGCACAGTATCCTAACTGAGGTCTGGAGGAGGGTCATAGGGGGAGGAGCCAGTGCACACCAGGTAGTCCTAAAGCTCTCTTTAGTTGTGCCAAGTCTCCTGCGGAGCCGCTATTCCCCATGGTCCTTACGGAGTCCCAGCATCCACTACGGACTACGAGAAATAGATTTACCGGTGAGTAAAATCTTATTTTATATATATATATATATATATATATATAATATATATATATATATGACTTGGGGTTTGTTTTATTAGATAGAGCATGTCCCTGTGAAGTGCCTTTTGGGGTTGTGGTTTTTCAGAAAGTTACAGGTTTTTTTTAATTAAGAGAAATATGCCCCATTATAGAGATCGGGCATTTCAATTTGTTGCGCCTGCGCCAGTGGCCGCCAGCAGGGGGTGTACTAGAGTGCCTTCTCTTGAGAGCCGCAATATGGCCGCCTTCTCCCCGGTTATTCTGTAAATAGGAAAATAACCTCACAGGTTCACATAGGGCAGAGTTGCCACTACTAGTGCAGGGCTGTAACTTACAGTACTAAGGAAAAGCCATATACTAAAGCGGCACGGTGACCTCACCCCTCTCAGAGACACCAGGGCGCAGCACACTGGTACACACACCTGTTAGCTCAGGGCAGCACTATAGGACCCTCCTGTAATGCTGTGCTGGCGGCGTGTAGTGATCAGGGCACTGGGAGACTGGCTGGCTGGTCTCCGTCTCTGCTGCCTATAGAACTTCCACCTCTGTTATATATCAGGGCTGCTCTCCTGTTATGATTCCAATACTCTGGTCTGGGGATATCTTATAGCAAGGACCTGAGTACTGGAACGTAATGCTTGGAAAGGGAGTGGGAACGGGAATAGCCCCTGGCGCCCTATCTCCGTTGTCTCGCCCGTGCTGTCAGAAATCTCTTGCGAGACTATGGTTGCTTGGGCCCATGGCAGCCGCGTTTGAAGGGCGGATTACGTCTGCCCAACTCCGATGCCCCCTCAGGTCTTAATGGGAGACAAAGAGAAATCCGAGACAGGGTGATAACAAGGGGCCCTCTACTAAACAACAAAGCCAGGGGCTCAAAACTAACTTTAAACTAGAGTATATGCGGAAAACCGCCAGGGAAAAGGACAACCAAAATACCCACTTGTCCACTCTTCTACCCGGCACCGGCGAGTTCCGGAGAGGAGTGTGGGAGCGTAAACCTCCGCAAATGCACCAACACAGAATACAAAATAAAGCGGCCTAGGCCGCAGCACGCGGCAGAGCCGCCACTCACGAAAACCACACGAGATCCTCTAGCGACTGTTGCGGGTAAATGAGGACTGGAAGACTCCTTGGGAAGAGATGACAACACTAAGATTCAGGAACTCTGAGGACAGGAATGACCGGACACAGCAGAACGGGAACAGACGTCAGCAAACCAAAGCAGCATGCAGGAAGCTATTACCGGCGTCTGTGTGAAGCACTGAGAAGGTATTTAGCAGGGAGTCCTTCAATCAGAAGTTCAGAGCCTGATTAGCACAATGCCGTGCAGCTGCCTTGCTGCACGACCAGAAGACAAGTGTGTGTGTGTAGTTCACTTGATTGACCCTGCAAGGGGAGCGCAGTCCGTCCGTGGCGTCCCCGTTGCTAGGGTCCAGGCGGCTCAGCGCGCCCGGCGTCCTAGCGTTGCTAGGGAGCCGGCGGCTAGCACGCTCGGCATCCCTAGTTGCTAGGCGCCGGGCCGCGAGGACATCGCGGACCACGGCGCCTAACACCTGTGTGTTCTCTTCCTCTCCTACCTCACACTGGAACTGGCCGCCCAGAGAACGAGAGGGCAGCGGCTGACATCAGAGAGGGTGCAGCAATCTGTGTGGGCAGAGCCCCTCACAGCAAGGTGTCCTTATGCTGTGCCCCGTGTAATCACTGTGATCCATACAGACTCTCACCCTGGTATGCTCTCTATTATTTATTTTTTTACACTACGGCATGCTCGAGGGAAGGGAGCAGGCACCACCCCACCGCCACTACTCCTCCGCCAGCATCACTGCCGAGCCGGTCAGTGTTCCGGCGGCAATGAGCAGTAGGCAGCCACCAGCAACAACAGTCAGGAAGCTGTTACTCCCGGCAGCAGTAGCGTCAAGCTGCAATTCAGCCAGCGGCACGATGATCCGGGAGACAGTGGCAGCACAGGGAAGCAGTACCCCCTCCAATCGCAGCACCAACTAGGAGACTGAGGCAGCAACCTGCCCCCAGCTGCAGCACCACCCTGATGATAGGTAAGATGCATTTTGGTGTCACAAGAAGGTGGCCGGAGTAGTGGCTGGCTGTGGTCACACCCCGGGGAAAAGTGATAGTGATTTCAGTGTTCCCTTGCGCGGGGATTGGATGTGTAGATGTATGGAGGCTATGTATGTATAGATGTGAGCGGCAGTGTGCGGATATATGAGAGTGGCAGTGTGCGGATGTATGAGAGCGGCAATGTACGGCTGTAGGAATTTTGGATATCGGATTTTTCTGTATTTTGGAATAATTGCATACCATAACGAGATATTATGGTGATGGGACCTAAATCTAAGCACAGAAGGCATTTATGTTTCATATACACCTTATACACACAGCCTGAAGGTCATTTTAGCCAATATTTTTTATAACTTTGTGCATTAAACAAAGTGTGTGTACATTCACAGAATTCATTTATGTTTCATATACACCTTATACACACAGTCTGAAGTTCATTTAATACAATATTTTTAATAACTTTGAGTATTAAACAAAGTTTGTGTACACTGAGCCATCAAAACACAAAGGTTTCACTATCTCAGTCTCACTCAAAAAAGTCCGTATTTCGGAATATTCCGTATTTCTGAATATTTGGATATGGGATGCTCAACCTGTATTACTTTTTTCTGCTACTGGTTCTTTAACCTATGCAAACAAGCATCTGACTTGCCTTTCCTATTGCTTTGTTACATTGCTTACCTGAAATAGTAATACTTAGATAGCTTTCCTCTTGCCATTATAATGCCCTTAATATTATAGTTAGCCTTTGCATTTTTGAGACGTGTATGATTTTGCATTTTTTGGCATTAAATGTTGCCATGTTCTTGACCATTCCTCTAGTCCAGGGGCGGAACTGCCAGAGACAACGGAGTCAGTTGCCGCCGGGCTCCAGCCCTAAAGGGGCTTCCTCCATTGCCCCCCGGCTGTTACGTGCCCTTCCTACTAAATAGACAAAGGCGCTACCAGCAGGGTCTCGCAGTTTGTACATTCCATGCCGTAACACCCTTCTTTCCACCTTCACAATGAAGCTATTGGTACTTTGCAAAAAAAAAAATTATTAGCATTGCAACTCAGCAGATCAATGCAGTGTGCAGCCACACACTCCATATATCTGCTCAGCCACAAAGCTGATTATTTCTTCACAAAGTACAAGGTGAGCTCCAAATAGAATTCTCTAGCTTAGATTATACCTTTCTATGCAAGGGTAAATAGCTCAATTGTTTGACTGCAATGCCACAGGAAATGGTTTGGATCCAAGACAGTGTGACTGAATAATAAAGAAACCTTAAGATGAGTTCATGAATGTTGTATAAGTATTAGTGAGAGAAGGGGTCAGGAGCATGCTAGGCTGCAAAAAATAAGGTAGGCTGCAAGTGAAAGTAATGATCTCCTATATATTTTCCCAGATCTGTCACTCTGTGTGGCTAACTCTGGGGGAAGTCACAGCAATGGGCGGAGACGGCAACTGCAGGACGATACACCAGTGCCAGCAGCAGACCGTAACAAAGTGACAGATCAGGGAGAATATATAGGAGGTAGGGAGGTGGCCATGGTACATGGCTGGCCAAGGGACACTAGCTCATGTACCCCTTTACCACTGAGGCTGGCCACCAAGGATGGACCTGTCACCAGTGCACATGCAATAACCTCTTCTGCTGCCCTCTTTGCAACTCAGATTGCCCAGTGCTCCCCTTCGCTAACAGTCCACAAAGTTTCCCCATCTCACGATCTGCCTCCTCACCCCCACTTTCATCTCTACAGCACACGCGCATATCATACAAGATCCCATCATGCGTACGTAGGTCTGAAATGCAAGAGGGAGGTTGGGGGGAGATTGGCATGCGCCAGCAACGCCACACAGCTCACTGTGACCACAGTGGAGAGGCGCTGCAACAGGACAATACACCAACCTCGGAGCAAGGAACTGCGTCGGTCAGGAGGAGAACTATTTCAATAGCATAAAAAGGTTAATGCGTCCCACCCTATGGACACCAGACTCATCAAGTCACTGTTGCCAGAGTCTCATACAATGACTCTGAACCTCTAAGCACACTATTTGACTGTCCACACCCTGCTGTGCCTATTTCCCATCTCCTCCACCACCCTCAACACTGACCCACACATCATTCACCCACAGAGATACAATAAAGGTAGTTTGGATAAATTAGCTAAATGAAATGGATTTAACCAATTTATATAAATTTTTGGATGTTTTCCAGTGTTTGTGAGCAAATGGTCAATTGTCATTTGCTGCCACATATTAGCATAATTTTGTTTCAACTAGAAAAAAAAATTGGACAGATAATCTAAGTGTGGATCCAGTTTAAAGGTCCGTATTCACGGCCCGATTTTGGGGAGAGATGTGTGCTGAGCGAACTGCTCAGCACACATCTCTCCCCCCGCTCAGCACAGCGTGATGTGTGCTGAGCATACGGGGGGTGGGGGGGGCGCTCATTTCACCCCCTGTGTAGGGCATTCTGTGTGTATCCAGCTTAACAGGTGTGAGCATCATACAACTACTGACTTGCGAGTAACTATACAGCAGCTCCATACCTTGTGACTTGAAGAAACACCAGTTAACCCCGGGAATGCTGCAGTCAAAGCAACAATTCCTCTTCTTACATTCCGCTGCACTTATTGTGGGGTAGCCGCAATCCCTTCTGCTGTACGGTTCCACATTACATTGTTTCTTGTCACTTCCTGTTGATGCAGTAAGGAAACATCCAGGAATTACAGCAGCTTAGTTTTTTTTTTTTTAACTGGGGCAATTTAGCTAGATCACAGGGCAATTTAGCTCCTTTGGTCCTTTTTTAGGACCAGTTAATCAGACAGTTGAGCAAACTGAAAAACAGCTAACAGGAAATTTCCACTTAAATGGTATTTTCTAATCTTATCTGACCATGACTAAGAATAAAGGATACACAAGATAAACTCTTAGAGCCATGGACCTTATCCATGTTTAAGCTCCATCAAATCTGTAATCAATAGCACTACATGCTCCCACTTTACCACTGTACTATATACTCTACCTGTGTTTTTAAGGTAAAAACACCATTTAACCCCAGTGACACTTGAATTAAAGCAGCAGCCTCTGGAATAGCATTCCTTAGCATTAATCCCAGGAAATCTGCAATCTTCACGCTCTTTGATAGCCATGCTACATTGCTGTTTACTTGGATGGAGCAGAGAGCACAACATCAGGACATAGGAAATATTACAATGCATGATAAGAAAGGTGTGAGCTCTACAGCAAGGCCTCTAACCCTTTGCCAGTGCCAAATACATAGGGCTTAACTCAGATCTGATCACAGCAGCAAATTTATTAGCTAAAACCATGTACACTGCAGGGGGGGGGGGTGTATAATATGTGCAGAGAGAGTTAGATTTTGGTGCGGTGTGTTCAAACTGAAATCTAAATTGCAGTGTAAAAACAAAACAGCCAGTATTTACCCTGCACACAAACAATATAACCCACCTAAATCTCTCTGCAAATGTTATATCTGCCCCCCCCCCCCCCCCCCATCCCTGCAGTGCACATGGTTTTGCCCACTAGCTAACAAATTTGCTGCATCTGGGAATTACAGCAGCTTAATATTTCTTTTTACAGAAGGTTCAGCAAATTAAATTATTTAGTGAAATACTGTAATCATAACAGTTACAGGGATATTGTAGGTAGATTTATTGTCAGTGGATAAATGTAAAAATTAAACCCTTAGGCATAGTTCCAAAATGCTGTCATTGCAATCCAGATTTTAAGGATATCATGCTTGAGCACAGGTGACTTAATTAGAACTTCGGTCAATGTGAATTAACCATTGGACTCAACCATGGTTATCCTTAAAACCCAGGGGTCTATTTAAGATCGATCTTAATCGATGTTGGGCTTCCAGGTTGAAAAAAACACACACATTTACTAACATTTTAAAATTTATATAAAAAAATCATCTGTTCGTAAATGCAGTGCACATGGTTTTGCCCAACTGCTAACAAAAATCCTGCTGCGATCAACTCAGAATTACCCCCCATGGCCCTCATTCCGAGTTGTTCGCTCGCAAGCTGCTTTTAGCAGCATTGCACACGCTAAGCTGCCGCCTTCTGGGAGTGAATCTTAGCATCTTAAAATTGCGAACGAAAGATTTGCAATATTGCGATAAGACATCTCTGTGCAGTTTCTGAGTAGCTCGAGACTTACTCTGCCAGTGCGATCAGTTCAGTGCTTGTCGTTCCTGGTTTGACGTCACAAACACACCCAGCGTTCGCCCAGACACTCCTCCGTTTCTCCAGCCACTCCCGCGTTTTTCCCAGAAACGGTAGCATTTTTTCCCACACGCCCCTAAAGCGGCCTGTTTCCGCCCAGAAACACCCACTTCCTGTCAATCACATTACGATCACCAGAACGATGAAAAAAACGTGAGTAATATTCCTAACTGCATAGCAAATTTACTTGGCGCAGTCGCAGTGTGAACATTGCGCATGCGCATTAAGCGGAAAATCGCTGCGATGCGAAGAAAATTACCGAGCGAACAACTCGGAATGACCACCTATGTGCACTGCAGTGAAGGCAGATTTAACATGTGCAGAGAGAGTTAGATTTGGGTGTGGTGTGTTCAATCTGCAATCTAATTTGCAGTGTAAAAATAAAGCAGTCAGTATTTACCCTGCACAGAAACAAAATAACTCACCCAAATCTAACTCTTTCTGCACATGTTATATCTGCCTCCCCTGCAGTACACATGGTTTTGCCCAACTGCTAACAAAATTCCTGCTGCGATCATCTTGGAATTACCCCCATCGATTGATGTTTTCACACTGCTCGTGTATATAAGACATAGGGCCTAATTCAGTTTGGATCGTAATACGCGTTCCAACCGCAAAAACTATGAAGAGGATGGGGGCATATACGCAGGGTCCATCCTGTGCGTGTGCCTACATTTTCTCCGGGTGCCCCGCAGAAAATGCGAATGCCTCTGCCTGTCAATCAGTAGAGGGCGTACCTTCGCAGGTATATCGCGATCATGAGCCATGTCTCCCATTTTTGTCATTATAGGTGCTCTGTGAGCTGCTGGCCATGCCCCAGCCCCTCTGTCTCCCGTGAATAGACATTGAGGCTTATTCAGACCAGATCGCTTCAATTTATTTTCAGCCAGCGGGCAATCTGGTCTGCACTGCACATGCGTATGCGCCACAATGCGTAAGTGCGACGGTCCGGAGATCACAAGAAGATTGACAAGAAGAGGGTGTTTGTGTGGGTGGCAACTGAATGTTTCTAGGGAGTGTCCGGAAAAACACTGGAGGGACCCGGCGTTTTGTGGGAGGATTTGTGACGTCACCTCAATGGCTGAGTAAGTGCTGAGCTGTGCAGCTCTTGTGCACATGTGATCACACACCTGCACAGCAAATTTTCCCTTCCGCTGTAGGCGGCAACTACCTGATTACAGGGATGCAAAAAACACACCCTAGCGATCAGGTCTGAATTACCCACAATGTGCATATTTGCAGAGCAACAAGCTACAGGGAGCCTTCCACCCCCCCCCCCCTTCCCCATGGGAAGGGGGGGGGTTGTTTGGGTTAGCTGGACATTCCCCAAAAAAGTGACTGTCCTGCAAAAATTGGGATAGTTGGGAGGTATGTTCAAATACATTTATTGTTTTGCATGCAGGGTAAATACTGGCTTCTTTGACATTTAGCCACAAATGCTGCACAGCTGAATTACAGTATTACACTGCAATTAACAGTTATGCTAGGACATTCCCCCTCCCAAATCTACCTCTCTCTGCATGTTACATCTGTCCCACAGTGGCGTGCAGTGAGGTCAGTGGCTAGTGAGGCACTACAGCCATAATGTCCGCCGAATCCTGCCGATGACCCTTAGCCAATGCCCGCTACTGCCTCTGAGCCGATACCCGCTGCCACCGCCAATGGCTTACAAACTCGCCCACAATCAACTGACCCAGCCCTCCACCACTAATTTCTATCTCAGTCCGATGCCGCCAATGCCCGCTGCCTGCCTGCTCATTGTTCTCGTTATATATTATACATTTTTAAAGAAATAAAAAATGAGTGTTTGGGACTGGGAAGGGTGAGGGAGGAGGACATGAATGCAATTTTGTTGTCCAGGGCTTCCATTAACTTAAAGGAGAAGGGTCTGAATGGGTTAAAAAAAATGCGTGAGGTCCCCCCTCCTTAGTATAACCAGCCTCGGGCTCTTTGAGCCGGTCCTGGTTATTTAAATACTGGGGGAAAAATTGGACAGGGGTTCCCCGTATTTAGACAACTAGCACCGGGCTCTTAGACCGGTCCAGGTTCCAAAAATACGTGGGACAATAGATGTAGGGGTCCCCCATATTTTTAAAACCAGCACCGGGCTCCTCTAGCCAGAGAGATAATGCCACAGCCGGGGGACACTTTTATGTAGGCCCTTAAATCAAGAGGTTCCTCCCCTCGAGGCACCCAAGGGCCAGGGGTGAAGCCCGAGGCTGTCCCCAGCACCCCTGGGTGGTGGGTGCCGGGCTGATAGCCATGTGTGTAAAAAAAGAATATTGTTTTTTCGTTGTGGAACTACAAGGCCCAGCAAGCCTCCCCCGCTTGCTGGTACTTGGAGAACCTCAAGTACCAGCAGGCGGGGAAATAACGGGCTTGCTGGTACCTGTAGTTCTACAACAACAAAAAATACCCAAATAAAAACACAAACACACACAGCGTGACAGTAAAATTATTGAGACAGGCTGTAGCATGTGGGTGCATGTAACCCTATAAAAGTGATGGATTGGGTGACTATTACAATACCCACTGTTGCTGTCTGAAAAATGATGGATTTATAGATTGCTCTGCCGAGACATGTTTTTTTCTAAAATGCACCACAGGTATGGATGGATAGTATACTTGACGACACAGAGGTAGGTAGAGCAGTGGCCTACTGTACCGTACTGCTAAATATTATATTATTTATTATTATTATTATCCTTTATTTATATGGCGCCACAAGGGTTCCGCAGTGCCCAATTACAGAGTACATAAACAAATAATCAAACAGGAAAACAGCAACTTACAGTTGACGACAATATAGGACAAGTACAGGGTAAATAAACATAGCTACATCAGCAGATGACACTGGAATAAGTATCAGGTGGCAGAAGACAGATGGATTTGGTGCAGCTGAAGATTATTAAAGTAAGAAAAGAGTAAGCACATGAGGGAAGAGGGCCCTGCTCGTGAGAGCTTACATTCTTAAAGGGAGGGGTAGACAGACAGGGGTGAGACAGATGGGGTACATAGAGAGCATGGAACAGAGGTTTAGGATGAGATTTGGCTGGGTTTGGTGAAGAAGTGGGTCTTGAGAGCCCGTTTGAAGTTTTGTAGAGAGGTGGAGAGTCTGAGGGGGAGAGGTAGGGAATTCCAGAGAAGTGGTGCAGCACGTGAAAAATCTTGGAGGTAGGAGTGGGAGGAAGTAATCCGTAGGCAGGAGAGTCGGTGTGCATTAGCAGAGCGAAGAGGACGGGTGGGAGTGTAAAGCGAGATAAGATCAGAGATGTAGATGGGAGAGGAGTGGGTGAGGGCTTTGTAAGCAAGTGTGAGAAGCTTGAAATGGATTCTGAAAGGGAAGGGGAGCCAGTGAAGGACTAGTAAGAGAGGAGAGGTGGACGTAGTGCGTTTGGTGAGGAAAATGAGCCGGGCAGCAGCATTGAGGATAGATTGGAGTGGAGAGAGGTATTTGTCAGGAATGCCAGTCAGGAAGAGATTACAGCAGTCCAGTCTGGAGATGACCAGTGAGTGGATAAGAGTCTTAGTAGCATCCTGGGTCAGAAAAAGTCTGATCCTGGAAATATTTTTTAGATGAAAACGGCAGGTTTGTGAGAGGTGCTGAATGTGTGGTTTGAAGGAGAGGGAGGAGTCAAGGATTACTCCAAGACAGCGCGCTTGGGGGGTAGAGGAGATAGTAGTGCCATCAATAGATAATGAGATTGTAGGAGGTGAGATTATGCGGGAGGGAGGGAAGATGATCAGCTCGGTCTTAGACATGTTAAGTTTAAGAAAGCGCTGGGACATCCAGGAAGAGATAGCAGAGAGACAGTTGGAGATACGAGTGAGGAGAGTAGGGGAGAGGTCTGGAGAGGAAAGATAGATTTGAGTGTCATCAGCATAGAGATGATATTGGAAACCAAAAGAACTAATGAGCTTACCTAGTGAGGACGTATAGAGAGAGAAGAGAAGAGGACCAAGGACAGAACCTTGGGGTACCCCTACAGTTAGTGGAAGTGAGGGGGAGGTGGAGTCATGAGAGGAGACAGAGAATGAACGGTCAGAAAGGTAGGACGACAACCAAGAGAGGGCAGTGTTACGCAGACCAATGGAGTGAAGGATTTGCAGTAGGAGAGGATGGTCTACAGTGTCAAAAGCAGCAGAGAGATCAAGTAGAATAAGTAGAGAGTAGTGTCCCTTAGATTTAGCAGCATGGAGGTCATTGCATACTTTTGTAAGGGCAGTTTCAGTGGAGTGGAGAGGACGGAAGCCAGACTGGAATGGGTCAAGCAGTGAGTGTGAGGAAAGAAAGGAAGTAAGGCGGTTGTAGACAATACGCTCAAGGAGTTTGGAGGCAAAAGGGAGGAGAGAGATGGGTCGGTAGTTGGAGAGAGTGTTTGGATCAAGGGTAGGTTTTTTAAGAATAGGAGAGATGAGAGCGTGCTTGAAGGCAGAGGGGACAGTGCCTGATGAGAGGGAGAGATTGAGAAGGTGGGAAAGATGGGAACAAGCAGAAGAAGAGAGGTGGCAAAGGAGGCGGGAGGGGATAGGGTCAAGTGGTGAGGGGACAGGAACGAATGAGGGCCATGACTTCCTCTCCAGATGCATGGGAGAAAGATGACAGAGTTGGTGCGAGGGATGGGGAGGGTTGGTAAGGGATGGGAGAAGGCTGGTTACTGATAGTCTGGTGTGATGTGATGTCCTGACGTATGGAGTCAATTTTGGATGTGAAGTAAGTGGCAAAGTCAAGAGCAGAGAGTGAGGAAGGGAGATGAGGTGGAGGTGGGCAGAGGAGTGAGTTGAGAGTGGCAAAGAGGCGCCGGGGGTTGGAAGACTGGGAGGAGATTAGGTTCTTGAAGTATGACTGTTTAGCAAGAGAAAGGGCAGCACTGAAGGATGAGAGCATAAGTTTGAAATGGAGGAAGTCTGCCTTAGAGCGTGATTTCCTCCAGTGTCGCTCAGCAGTACATGAGCATTTTTGCAGATATCTGGTGCATTTGGTGTGCCAGGGTTGAGGTGTTAATTTGCAAGGGTGAATAGTCGTTGGTGGAGCAACAGAGTCAAGAGCAGAAGTAAGGGAAGCATTGTATGTGGAAGTGGCTTGTTCAGGGCATGAGAGAGAGAGAGAATAGGAGAGAGAAGTGAGTCAAACAGGGAGGAAAGGAATGTGGTGTCAATAGCTTCAATGTTACGCTTAGTGATGGTAGCCTTAGGAGGTAGAGATGGGGAAGTCGAGAGAGATAGGTTGAAGGAGAGCAGGTGGTGGTCAGAGAGGGGAAATGGGGAGTTGGAAAAATCAGAAATATCACAGCGGTGAGTGAAGACCAGATCCAGTTTGCTCCCATTCACATGGGAGGGTGAGGAGGTCCACTGGGAGAGACCAAGTGAAGAGGTGAGGTTAAGGAGTTTAGAGGCAGGGGATTGTGTGGGGATGTCAATAGGGATGTTGAAATCGCCTAGGATAATGGTGGGAATGTCAGAAGAGAGGAAGTGAGGAAGCCAGGAAGCAAAGTTGTCGATGAATTTGGAAGCAGTGCCAGGGGGGCGGTAAATGACAGCTACTCTAAGATGGACTGGTTGGAAGAGGCATATGGCGTGGACCTCAAATGTAGAGAATATAAGGGATGGTTCTGGTGGTATGAGTTGGTAGGAGTAACTAGAAGGTAAAAGGACCCCAACACCACCCCCATGGCGACCCCCAGGTCGGGGTGTGTGTGTGAATGTAAGGCCCCCAGCAGAGAGAGCAGCAGCAGAAGTAGTGTCAGAGGGCGTAATCCAAGTTTCAGTAATGGCTAGTAGGTGTAGGGAGTTGGAAATGAAAAGGTCATGAGTGGGGACCAGTTTGTTACAAACAGATCTGGCATTCCAGAGGGCACAGGATAGGGGGTATGAGTTTGTGGGAGAGATGTGAATTAGATTTTCAGGGTTGCTGTAGCGATGAGGTGGGATTAACTTTGAGGGCAGGGATGATGAGAGAGTAGTGATGGTACGGGTGCCTGAGCTAGGAGGGGAAACTGCAGGAGGTGGGCAGGGAGGGAGGTCAGTGTGATGTGGATGGGGGTGTGGGGAGGTGACAGGGAAGGGAGAGAGGGAGCAGGGCTGAGTTGTGGGGTAGCAGGACCATGGGGCAGAGGTGAATGAAAGTGGGGTAACAGGAAAGGTGGGGGAAGGAAACAGAGGGATGGAGGGGAGACAGAGGAGGGGAGAGAGGAGGAGGTGGAGGAGACTAGTGGGGGAAGGATAAAGATACATTATTAGGTAGACACTGAGTGATGTGGGGAGTATAAGAAAACCTTGACATAGTGTTAAGTAGGTAAATAGGTTGAAGTAGTGGAAGTAGGAGAGGAGACGGTAAGGCAATCCGAGCAGAAGAATTGCAGAAATGCAGGTGAGAAAAGCAGTGTAGGCTCAAGGGGTGTAGATTTAGTATGAAATGAGTCAAAAGCGTAGATAAAGTGGGTGCAGAAATGTATTTGGAGTGTAAGAAATGAAAGGATTGTGAGAGGTTTAAGAAGCAATGGTAATTATGTTAGATGTTTTAAGTGTTTGCAGGTAAAATTGCATTGGTGCAGCTGTGCTTAAAAAACAAAATTACAATAATACAGATACAGGCATTTGTAGGTGAAATGGATGGTTTATGAAATGTCCAAGTAAGGTAGTTCTGTGCTATGTAATCAGATGCAACAATCAGGAGGTGAGTGATCTGAGGAGTAAGTGACTCACATTTGTTATTAGTTCTTCAGTTTTCTTTGTTTTGTTAGATTGGTGTGCTTCTGTTTTCCTTCTTTTTCACTTCGATTGAACGCTGATTGAACACTGCTGTTATGTGTCAATTTTATCACGCTTTGATAAAAATGCACGCTTAGATCAATAAATGCACAGCCAAATGGCTTTGCACAGCCTACACCATTGGACTTAAGTAGAAGACTATTACAAGTGAAACCAATAATTGAAATCTGTAACCACACCCCACACCCTCAAATGCCAGGCAATAAATTACCTTAAAAACAACAACCAGGCATTCCACAAAGATTAAACTGGGTCTATATCATTCAAAACTTTAAAAAAGTACTTCAAAATCACATACTATGCAATAATGTTTCAATTTGCATTACCCAGCAGAATTAGCTTTGCATATATAGATATAGTGCAGCAGAATATATTGGTGGTTGTAGTCAATTGTAATTACCTGGAGGTGACAAGAAGAGAAGAAACGTCAATTCACAATCGATATCAGCTGAAGATAAATTAATGCTGATTGAACACTGCTGTTATGTGTCAATTTTATCACGCTTTGATAAAAATGCATGCTTAGATCAATAAATGCACAGCCAAACGGCTTTGCACAGCCTACACCATTGGACTTAAGTAGAAGACTATTACAAGTGAAACCAATAATTGAAATCTGTAACCACACCCCACCCCCTCAAATGCCAGGCAATAAATTACCTTAAAAACAACAACCAGGCATTCCACAAAGATTAAACTGGGTCTATATCATTCAAAACTTTAAAAAAGTACTTCAAAATCACATACTATGCAATAATGTTTCAATTTGCATTACCCAGCAGAATTAGCTTTGCATATATAGATATAGTGCAGCAGAATATATTGGTGGTTGTAGTCAATTGTAATTACCTGTAGGAGACAAGAAGAGAAGAAACGTCAATTCACAATTGATATCAGTTGAAGATAAATTAATGCTGATTGAACACTGCTGTTATGTGTCAATTTTATCACGCTTTGATAAAAATGCACGCTTAGATCAATAAATGCACAGCCAAACGGCTTTGCACAGCCTACACCATTGGACTTAAGTAGAAGACTATTACAAGTGAAACCAATAATTGAAATCTGTAACCACACCCCACCCCCTCAAATGCCAGGCAATAAATTACCTTAAAAACAACAACCAGGCATTCCACAAAGATTAAACTGGGTCTATATCATTCAAAACTTTAAAAAAGTACTTCAAAATCACATACTATGCAATAATGTTTCAATTTGCATAACCCAGCAGAATTAGCTTTGCATATATAGATATAGTGCAGCAGAATATATTGGTGGTTGTAGTCAATTGTAATTACCTGTAGGTGACAAGAAGAGAAGAAACGTCAATTCACAATCGATATCAGCTGAAGATAAATTAACGCTGATTGAACGCTGCTGTTATGTGTCAATTTTATCACGCTTTGATAAAAATGCACGCTTAGATCAATAAATGCACAGCCAAACGGCTTTGCACAGCCTACACCATTGGACTTAAGTAGAAGACTATTACAAGTGAAACCAATAATTGAAATCTGTAACCACACCCCACCCCCTCAAATGCCAGGCAATAAATTACCTTAAAAACAACAACCAGGCATTCCACAAAGATTAAACTGGGTCTATATCATTCAAAACTTTAAAAAAGTACTTCAAAATCACATACTATGCAATAATGTTTCAATTTGCATTACCCAGCAGAATTAGCTTTGCATATATAGATATAGTGCAGCAGAATATATTGGTGGTTGTAGTCAATTGTAATTAACTGTAGGTGACAAGAAGAGAAGAAACGTCAATTCACAATCGATATCAGCTGAAGATAAATTAACGCTGATTGAACGCTGCTGTTATGTGTCAATTTTATCACGCTTTGATAAAAATGCACGCTTGGATCAATAAATGCACAGCCAAACGGCTTTGCACAGCCTACACCATTGGACTTAAGTAGAAGACTATTACAAGTAAAACCAATAATTGAAATCTGTAACCAAACCCCCCCCACCTCAAATGCCAGGCAATAAATTACCTTAAAAACAACAACCAGGCATTCCACAAAGATTAAACTGGTTCTATATCATTCAAAACTTTAAAAAAGTACTTCAAAATCACATACTATGCAATAATGTTTCAATTTGCATTACCCAGCAGAATTAGCTTTGCATATATAGATATAGTGCAGCAGAATATATTGGTGGTTGTAGTCAATTGTAATTACTCAGCAGAATTAGCTTTGCATATATAGATATAGTGCAGCAGAATATATTGGTGGTTGTAGTCAATTGTAATTACCCAGCAGAATTAGCTTTGCAAATATAGATATAGTGCAGCAGAATATATTGGTGGTTGTAGTCAATTGTAATTACCCAGCAGAATTAGCTTTGCATATATATAGTGCAGCAGAATATATTGGTGGTTGTAGTAAATTGTAATTACCCAGCAGCAGCTCTACTGCACTCAACATCACCAGTGCTCACAATATATATAATGCTATATACTATGCCATAGTGGTGCTTACTATATAACACCTCCTACTGCGTTCCCCCTGGCAATGAGCATGACACCCAGAGAGTGAAACCCCTGGCAATGAGCATGACACCCAGCACGTGAAACTCTTGGCGTTGAGCAGTTTTTGTAAAAGTAATTAGAAGCTTTACTGTAGGGCATAGTGTATCACAGATATTGTGGTGAGTGACATAATATGTTCCAAAGGGCATTAATGTGTGGGGCTTAACATGGTGGAAATTACTGTACTTTTTTCCCTGTGGTGGCCGAGGTCTGTTGGTGCAGGGTCAAGAACTGGGGTGTAAGGTAGTCTTTGCCTGCAAGGCTACGCTCATTTTATGGAGACCATACCCATACATTTAAGTGTGGCATTTACCTGCGCTTGCTCGCGGGGTGAGAACATCTCCCTAATTGAATTCAGCGATATGAATAGAGGTTGTGCAGCAGCCACAGAAAGGGTTAATCTCTGCAGCTTGTCACTAAATTACATTGTTGCAATTTTAGCTGGGAGCTGCAATAATTACTCTAATACATAACACAGCCAACACTTCTATATTCACACAATATACTGCATGGTGAATATAGAAGTGGTGCTTGCTAAACAGCACCTCCTACTGCATTCCACATCACCGCTGGTCACACTCATATCAGGCCCATAATGCTGTATACTATGCCATAGTGGTGCTTACTATATAACACCAGGTGCTGTGCAGTGGTCAAAACACACTAACTGGTCCCATGCTGTTGTTGAACTAAAGGCCTATACACACGATGAGATTCGGTCTATGCTAATAGGTTTAAAAAGGTTACATAAAAGCTACTTTATGTATTTATTCATTAAAGATTTTAAGTTGTATTTTACAACCATACAATGATATGATATATAATGTATCGTATAATCATTACATAATGTTGATGGCATTGAATTGTCTCTGCCTTGACTAGTGGCAGCAGCTTCAGCACTAGGTGGAAGTGGATCTTGATCTTTCCCTATTTTACCCTCCACCTTTTTGTTCTCCATTTTTTAATGTGTGGAATTATATGCCAGTAATATATCTGGAATTAGACGGTGGTAATGTCTGGAATTAGATACCACTAGATAGATACCAGATATCACTGTGACTGGAATGATGACATATGCACAGTGACAGGACACTACCACAGCACCCTACAGCAGCCATATGCGGCACAAGACACTGGAGTATTAGTAATGTACTGTAGTATACTGAGCACCACAAGACAATGAGCAGTGATACGGAGCACTGATGAGGATACTAGAACTGACACTGAGCAGCAAGATGCAGCACTGGACTATTAGTAATGTACTCTAGTATACTGAGCACCACATTGCAGCACAAGACAATGAGCAGTGATACTGAGCACTGATGAGGATACTACTGAGAACTGACACTGAGCAGGAGAGACACACTACAATTTCATCTTGCGCCTCTTTTTTTATTTATCTTTGCATCATGTGCTGTTTGGGGCTATTTTTTTAAGTGCCATCCTGTCTGACACTGCAGTGCCACTCCTAGATGGGCCAGGTGTTTGTGCTGCCCACTTGGGTCGCTTAGCTTAGTCATCCAGGGACCTTGGTGCAAATTTTAGGACTAAAAATAATATTGGGAGGTGTGAGGTGTTCAGAATAGACTGGAAAGGAGTAGAAATTATGGTTATTGAGCTTAATACTATAGGATCAAAATTACCCCCAAATTCTATGATTTTAGCTGTTTGAGGTTTTAAAAAAAAATCACCCGAATACAAAACCCGAAAGGGTGGTTTTGCCAAAACGCGTCCATATCCAAAACACAACTGCGGATCCGAAACCAAAACCAAAACATGAAACACGAAAAATGCCCGCTGCACATCTCTAGTTAGGGGAGAAGCATGTAGCCTTGTAGACTATGCACAGCTATATCTAGAAAAATATACGATCTAATCTTTAACCAACCAATGCAAGAAAGTATTTAATGTGAAAATACGAAACACTAGACTAATTGGAGGTGCGCCCTAAAGCAAATTACAATGTTAGGATTAGGGGGTTCGGAAAGACCTCTAGTGTAAACACTACTATATACATTTTAAGATAGGAAGGTACAAATTACATATTCACATTGCATCTATGGGCTGGATTCAAGTGTCCCTTTCCTCCCTCAATCGTGCCCGTCAGCAGCTATTCTAATGTTGCTGCCAACGGGTGCGACATGTTTATTTCAGCTCGCTACCCCCAGGGGAAACAAGCTGAAATGTGTGCAAAGAGACCCATTTGGGCAACCAAACGGTGTCTTTTCATGATCGCGCCCATTACTTTATTCAGGTTTAGGTGCTTTGTGCACCTAAACCAGAGTGTAATGGGCGCAATAATTGAGGGCATTTGAATTTCCCTTATATGTGTGTGTGTGTGATATACACACAGACACACATACTGTATTTCTTTATATAATGGACACCTCAGTTTCTATTCATTCATGTCCTGCCCCCTACTCTGTCAGACCCCTTCCCCTCTACTTTTCTGACCCCAAACGCCACTCATTCTTGTTGAGTGCTGGTGGGCCCATTCAGAATTTTGCTATGGGGCCCACAAAGGTCTAGTTACGCCACTGGGCAGGGTTATAGAGGAGGCGGTGCAAGGCATCCTGGAAACAGTCAAAGCTTTAGCCTGTTGGTGCCTTGGATCAAGATCCAACTCTACACCCCGATGTTAGTGTAGTGCCTTTTGGGGTTAAGGTTTTACAGAAAGTTACAGGTTTTTTTAATTTAGTAAAATATGCCCCATTTTAAAGATAGGGCATTTACATTTGTTGCACCTGTGCAGTACATAGCAGCCTGCAGGGCATGTACAGTGGCTTCATTTGGGTGCACATACATTGCCGGCTCCTGGTCGCAAACTGAAATTATTGTGTGTAAGTGGAATTAGCGGTGTTTATGTCATACAGGGGGGTGGGGGAGGTTTGTGGTTGGTGGGGGGCACGCTGTGTGATTATTATCCTGCATCTATACATACATGCGCTAACACCTGGACATACACTGATGTACCCACACCTAATATCCATACATACACGCCCTGACACCAGGACATACACCAACATTCCCACACCTGCATCTATACATACACATGCTGACACCTGGACATACACCAACATACAAGCACCTGCATCTATATATACACGCGCTGACAAATGGACATACACCGACGTACCCACACTTGCATCTATACATACATGCACTGACATCTGGACATACAAGCACCTGCATCTATACATACACGCGCTGACACCTGAACCTACACTGACGTTCCCACACCTGCATCTATACATACACATTCTGACACCTGGACATACACAGACGTACCCACACCTGCATCTATACATACACGCGTTGACACCTGGACGTACACTGACGTACACACACCTACATCTATATATGCATGGATGCAAATGTGGGTACGTCTGTATACGTCCAGGTGTTAGCATGTGTATGTATAGATGTTAGGTGTGGGTACATCAGTGTATGTCCAGGTGTCAGCACATGTATGTATAGATTCACATGTGGGTAAGCCGGTGTACGTCCACGTGTCAGCATGTGTAGGTATAGATGCAGGTGTGGGTACGTTGGTGTACGTTTAGGGGTCAGCGTGTTTATGTATAGATGTTGGTGTGTGTATGTCAGTGTACGTACAGATATAGGTGTGTGACTGTGTATGTATGTATGTATGTATGTATGTATGTATATGTATAGAGGAAGGTGTGATACATACATATAACACATACATGATAGATACATACATATATCACACACACGATAGATAGATAGATAGATAGATAGAACACATACATACAAGATAGATACATACATACATACATACATGATAGATACATATATATACACACACATACGATAGATAGATAGATAGATAGATAGATAGATAGATAGATAGATAGATAGATAGATAGATATATATATATATATCACAAACATATATGATTCATACATATATCACACACACATACATGATACATACATGAGAAAGACCTGGGATGGTGATGAGGCCAGGGCCCCCTGCTGATGTTGCGTTGAGGAAGGCAGTGTTCCAGGGCGGATGCCAGTCGGGGAGAGCGCCGCGCAGCCCGGGAAAAATACTGCTGAGGAGCTACATCTGGAAGAGCCCCTTGGAGGGAGAGTGCCACATGCCCCATCCTGCGTGGCAGACTCTGCAGGCCAGCACATGGGAAGGGAGGTCTCTGGCCACACATACTCACCCTTCTGCTGAAGCCCCGCTGCTGTCCCCATCAGCGCTCTCCAGCGGGGAGCGGGGCCAGGATGAACCTCAACCTGTGAGAACTATCTTCATGATCAAGAGATCTCATATGCAAGATAAGTATGTGTTGGGATAGGGCTGGGGAGGGCGGCTGGTCGGGCACACCCCCGTCAAGTTAAGGAGATTTAACTGAGGAAGCACAAGGGAACTCTCGTCTGGGGACAACAACTGCAGGGAGACCACATCTTTTCAGATGAACATGGGAGGGCGGAAGGCTGCCTAATACTGAAGCACCCTCAGACATTAAACCATATGCAACAACTATTGCAAGCATTCCTGGGGGAAGGTCTGCAGCAGACGGATTTGCATACGGTGATGTCATCCAAGCAGTGGGCCAAAGTTGGCTGGAACCCTCATCTGTATATGAAAAGAGAAAAGGGGCATGCAGGGCATGGCGGCCTTTTGCGGCGCTTGTATAACCCCAAGTTTGCATTAAACACCCCCACCCTCCTTCGGTGTGGGGCTCATGTTGGCCATGCCCAAGCCCCTGAAGCATTCAAGCTGATTTCTTGCAGCAGCTGGGCACTGTGACAGCTTCAGAGCTGCTCTACAAGACAAGTAAAAGGGTGTGGGCCCTGCAGCACCACCTGTAGTTTGCATACACACATATATAGGACAGCATCTCTTATATGCCCCAGGGTCAATAAAATAGTATCCTTGTCTAGGCTATCCATCCCCTCAGATAAGGTATTTGTCCATGCCGCTACAGCACTACACACCCAGGCCGACGCAATTGCCGGTCTGAGTAAGGTACCTGAATGTGTATAAATGGACTTCAGGGTAATCTCCTGTTTGCG
The DNA here is from genome assembly GCF_028390025.1 of Pseudophryne corroboree. NCBI lineage: Eukaryota > Metazoa > Chordata > Amphibia > Anura > Myobatrachidae > Pseudophryne > Pseudophryne corroboree. The sequence goes on along the minus strand of NW_026970407.1, from coordinate 19,228 downwards.
GTCAGCACACTCTTTGAGGGTAGCCGTATCCTGGGACGGGAGGGCTACCTTCTTGGATAAGCGTGTTAATGCTTTGTCCACCCTAGGGGAGGATTCCCATCGTAACCTATCCGTTGATGGGAAAGGATACGCCATAAGAATCCTTTTGGAAATCTGCAGTCTTTTATCTGGAGATTCCCAAGCTTTTTCACATAACTCGTTCAGCTCGTGTGAGGGGGGAAAGGTTACCTCAGGCTTCTTTCCCTTGTACATATGTACCCTCTTGTCAGCGACAGGGGGTTCCTCTGTGATGTGCAAAACATCTTTTATTGCCATAATCATAAATCGAATGGATTTTGCCAATTTTGGCTGTAACTTTGCATCATCGTAATCGACACTGGGGTCAGAATTAGAGATGAGCGGGTTCGGTTTCTCTGAATCCGAACCCGCCAGAACTTCATGTTTTTTTACACGGGTCCGAGCGACTCGGATCTTCCCGCCTTGCTCGGTTAACCCGAGCGCGCCCGAACGTCATCATGACGCTGTCGGATTCTCGCGAGGCTCGGATTCTATCGCGAGACTCGGATTCTATATAAGGAGCCGCGCGTCGCCGCCATTTTCACACGTGCATTGAGATTGATAGGGAGAGGACGTGGCTGGCGTCCTCTCCGTTTAGAATAGATTAGAGAGACACTTGATTTACTAATTTTGGGGAGCATTAGGAGTACTCAGTACAGTGCAGAGTTTTGCTGATAGTGACCACCAGTTTTATTTATAATCCGTTCTCTGCCTGAAAAAAGCGATACACAGCACACAGTGACTCAGTCACATACTAGAGATGAGCGGGTTCGGTTTCTTTGAATCCGAACCCGCACGAACTTCACTTTTTTTTTCACGGGTCCGAGCGACTCGGATCTTCCCGCCTTGCTCGGTTAACCCGAGCGCGCCCGAACGTCATCATGACGCTGTCGGATTCTCGCGAGACTCGGATTCTATATAAGGAGCCGCGCGTCGCCGCCATTTTCACACGTGCATTGAGATTGATAGGGAGAGGACGTGGCTGGCGTCCTCTCCATTTAGATTAGATTTAGAAGAGAGAGAGAGAGAGAGATTGCTGTGATACTGTAGATTAGAAGAGAGTGCAGAGTGCAGACAGAGTTTAGTGACTGACGACCACAGTGACCAGTGACCACCAGAGACAGTGCAGTTGTTTGTTTTATTTAATATATCCGTTCTCTGCCTGAAAAAAATGATACACAGTCACACAGTGACTCAGTCTGTGTGCACTGCTCAGCCCAGTGTGCTGCACATCAATGTATTGTATATAAAGCTTATAATTGTGGGGGAGACTGGGGAGCACTGCAGGTTGTTATAGCAGGAGCCAGGAGTACATGATAAATAATATTATATTAAAATTAAACAGTGCACACTTTTGCTGCAGGAGTGCCACTGCCAGTGTGACTAGTGGTGACCAGTGCCTGACCACCAGTATATTAGTAGTATTGTATACTATCTCTTTATCAACCAGTCTATATTAGCAGCAGACACAGTACAGTGCGGTAGTTCACGGCTGTGGCTACCTCTGTGTCGGCACTCGGCAGGCAGTCCGTCCATCCATAATTGTATTATATACCACCTAACCGTGGTTTTTTTTTTCTTTCTTTATACCGTCGTCATAGTCATACTAGTTGTTACGAGTATACTACTATCTCTTTATCAACCAGTGTACAGTGCGGTAGTTCACGGCTGTGGCTACCTCTGTGTCGGAACTCGGCAGGCAGTCCGTCCATCCATAATTGTATTATAATATATACCACCTAACCGTGGGTTTTTTTTCGTTCTTTATACCGTCGTCATACTAGTTGTTACGAGTATACTACTATCTCTTTATCAACCAGTGTACAGTGCGGTAGTTCACGGCTGTGGCTACCTCTGTGTCGGAACTCGGCAGGCAGTCCGTCCATCCATAATTGTATTATAATATATACCACCTAACCGTGGTTTTTTTTTCGTTCTTTATACCGTCGTCATACTAGTTGTTACGAGTATACTACTATCTCTTTATCAACCAGTGTACAGTGCGGTAGTTCACGGCTGTGGCTACCTCTGTGTCGGCACTCGGCAGGCAGTCCGTCCAACCATAATTGTATTATATACCACCTAACCGTGGTTTTTTTTTCATTCTTTATACCGTCGTCATACTAGTTGTTACGAGTATACTACTATCTCTTTATCAACCAGTGTACAGTGCGGTAGTTCACGGCTGTGGCTACCTCTGTGTCGGCACTCGGCAGGCAGTCCGTCCAACCATAATTGTATTATATACCACCTAACCGTGGTTTTTTTTTCATTCTTTATACCGTCGTCATACTAGTTGTTACGAGTATACTACTATCTCTTTATCAACCAGTGTACAGTGCGGTAGTTCACGGCTGTGGCTACCTCTGTGTCGGCACTCGGCAGAACGTCCATAATTGTATATACCAGTGACCTAACCGTGGTTTTTTTTTCTTTCTTTATACATACATACTAGTTACGAGTATACTATCTCTTTATCAACCAGTCTATATATTAGCAGCAGACACAGTACAGTGCGGTAGTTCACGGCTGTGGCTACCTCTGTGTCGGCACTCGGCAGCCCGTCCATAATTGTATATACCACCTAACCGTGGTTTTTTTTTCTTTCTTTATACATACATACTAGTTACGAGTATACTATCTCTTTATCAACCAGTCTATATATTAGCAGCAGACACAGTACAGTGCGGTAGTTCACGGCTGTGGCTACCTCTGTGTCGGCACTCGGCAGCCCGTCCATAATTGTATATACCAGTGACCTAACGGTGGTTTTTTTTTCTTTCTTTATACATACATACTAGTTACGAGTATACTATCTCTTTATCAACCAGTCTATATATTAGCAGCAGACACAGTACAGTGCGGTAGTTCACGGCTGTGGCTACCTCTGTGTCGGCACTCGGCAGCCCGTCCATAATTGTATATACCAGTGACCTAACCGTGGTTTTTTTTTCTTTCTTTATACATACATACTAGTTACGAGTATACTATCTCTTTATCAACCAGTCTATATATTAGCAGCAGACACAGTACAGTGCGGTAGTTCACGGCTGTGGCTACCTCTGTGTCGGCACTCGGCAGCCCGTCCATAATTGTATATACCAGTGACCTAACCGTGGTTTTTTTTCTTTCTTTATACATACATACTAGTTACGAGTATACTATCTCTTTATCAACCAGTCTATATATTAGCAGCAGACACAGTACAGTGCGGTAGTTCACGGCTGTGGCTACCTCTGTGTCGGCACTCGGCAGCCCGTCCATAATTGTATATACCAGTGACCTAACCGTGGTTTTTTTTTCTTTCTTTATACATACATACTAGTTACGAGTATACTATCTCTTTATCAACCAGTCTATATATTAGCAGCAGACACAGTACAGTGCGGTAGTTCACGGCTGTGGCTACCTCTGTGTCGGCACTCGGCAGCCCGTCCATAATTGTATACTAGTATCCAATCCATCCATCTGCATTGTTTACCTGAGGTGCCTTTTAGTTGTGCCTATTAAAATATGGAGAACAAAAATGTTGAGGTTCCAAAATTAGGGAAAGATCAAGATCCACTTCCACCTCGTGCTGAAGCTGCTGCCACTAGTCATGGCCGAGACGATGAAATGCCAGCAACGTCGTCTGCCAAGGCCGATGCCCAATGGCATAGTACAGAGCATGTCAAAACCAAAACACCAAATATCAGTAAAAAAAGGACTCCAAAACCTAAAATAAAATTGTCGGAGGAGAAGCGTAAACTTGCCAATATGCCATTTACCACACGGAGTGGCAAGGAACGGCTGAGGCCCTGGCCTATGTTCATGGCTAGTGGTTCAGCTTCACATGAGGATGGAAGCACTCAGCCTCTCGCTAGAAAACTGAAAAGACTCAAGCTGGCAAAAGCACCGCAAAGAACTGTGCGTTCTTTGAAATCCCAAATCCACAAGGAGAGTCCAATTGTGTCGGTTGCGATGCCTGACCTTCCCAACACTGGACGTGAAGAGCATGCGCCTTCCACCATTTGCACGCCCCCTGCAAGTGCTGGAAGGAGCACCCGCAGTCCAGTTCCTGATAGTCAGATTGAAGATGTCAGTGTTGAAGTACACCAGGATGAGGAGGATATGGGTGTTGCTGGCGCTGGGGAGGAAATTGACCAGGAGGATTCTGATGGTGAGGTGGTTTGTTTAAGTCAGGCACCCGGGGAGACACCTGTTGTCCGTGGGAGGAATATGGCCGTTGACATGCCAGGTGAAAATACCAAAAAAATCAGCTCTTCGGTGTGGAGGTATTTCACCAGAAATGCGGACAACAGGTGTCAAGCCGTGTGTTCCCTTTGTCAAGCTGTAATAAGTAGGGGTAAGGACGTTAACCACCTCGGAACATCCTCCCTTATACGTCACCTGCAGCGCATTCATAATAAGTCAGTGACAAGTTCAAAAACTTTGGGTGACAGCGGAAGCAGTCCACTGACCAGTAAATCCCTTCCTCTTGTAACCAAGCTCACGCAAACCACCCCACCAACTCCCTTAGTGTCAATTTCCTCCTTCCCCAGGAATGCCAATAGTCCTGCAGGCCATGTCACTGGCAAGTCTGACGAGTCCTCTCCTGCCTGGGATTCCTCCGATGCATCCTTGCGTGTAACGCCTACTGCTGCTGGCGCTGCTGTTGTTGCCGCTGGGAGTCGATGGTCATCCCAGAGGGGAAGTCGTAAGCCCACTTGTACTACTTCCAGTAAGCAATTGACTGTTCAACAGTCCTTTGCGAGGAAGATGAAATATCACAGCAGTCATCCTACTGCAAAGCGGATAACTGAGTCCTTGACAACTATGTTGGTGTTAGACGTGCGTCCGGTATCCGCCGTTAGTTCACAGGGAACTAGACAATTTATTGAGGCAGTGTGCCCCCGTTACCAAATACCATCTAGGTTCCACTTCTCTAGGCAGGCGATACCGAGAATGTACACGGACGTCAGAAAAAGACTCACCAGTCTCCTAAAAAATGCAGTTGTACCCAATGTCCACTTAACCACGGACATGTGGACAAGTGGAGCAGGGCAGGGTCAGGACTATATGACTGTGACAGCCCACTGGGTAGATGTATGGACTCCCGCCGCAAGAACAGCAGCGGCGGCACCAGTAGCAGCATCTCGCAAACGCCAACTCTTTCCTAGGCAGGCTACGCTTTGTATCACCGCTTTCCAGAATACGCACACGGCTGAAAACCTCTTACGGCAACTGAGGAAGATCATCGCGGAATGGCTTACCCCAATTGGACTCTCCTGTGGATTTGTGGCATCGGACAACGCCAGCAATATTGTGTGTGCATTAAATATGGGCAAATTCCAGCACGTCCCATGTTTTGCACATACCTTGAATTTGGTGGTGCAGAATTTTTTTAAAAACGACAGGGGCGTGCAAGAGATGCTGTCGGTGGCCAGAAAAATTGCGGGACACTTTCGGCGTACAGGCACCACGTACAGAAGACTGGAGCACCACCAAAAACTACTGAACCTGCCCTGCCATCATCTGAAGCAAGAAGTGGTAATGAGGTGGAATTCAACCCTCTATATGCTTCAGAGGTTGGAGGAGCAGCAAAAGGCCATTCAAGCCTATACAATTGAGCACGATATAGGAGATGGAATGCACCTGTCTCAAGTGCAGTGGAGAATGATTTCAACGTTGTGCAAGGTTCTGATGCCCTTTGAACTTGCCACACGTGAAGTCAGTTCAGACACTGCCAGCCTGAGTCAGGTCATTCCCCTCATCAGGCTTTTGCAGAAGAAGCTGGAGGCATTGAAGAAGGAGCTAAAAGGGAGCGATTCCGCTAGGCATGTGGGACTTGTGGATGCAGCCCTTAATTCGCTTAACAAGGATTCACGGGTGGTCAATCTGTTGAAATCAGAGCACTACATTTTGGCCACCGTGCTCGATCCTAGATTTAAAGCCTACCTTGGATCTCTCTTTCCGGCAGACACAGGTCTGCTGGGGTTGAAAGACCTGCTGGTGACAAAATTGTCAAGTCAAGCGGAACGCGACCTGTCAACATCTCCTCCTTCACATTCTCCCGCAACTGGGGGTGCGAGGAAAAGGCTCAGAATTCCGAGCCCACCCGCTGGCGGTGATGCAGGGCAGTCTGGAGCGACTGCTGATGCTGACATCTGGTCCGGACTGAAGGACCTGACAACGATTACGGACATGTCGTCTACTGTCACTGCATATGATTCTCTCAACATTGATAGAATGGTGGAGGATTATATGAGTGACCGCATCCAAGTAGGCACGTCACACAGTCCGTACTTATACTGGCAGGAAAAAGAGGCAATTTGGAGGCCCTTGCACAAACTGGCTTTATTCTACCTAAGTTGCCCTCCCACAAGTGTGTACTCCGAAAGAGTGTTTAGTGCCGCCGCTCACCTTGTCAGCAATCGGCGTACGAGGTTACATCCAGAAAATGTGGAGAAGATGATGTTCATTAAAATGAATTATAATCAATTCCTCCGCGGAGACATTGACCAGCAGCAATTGCCTCCACAAAGTACACAGGGAGCTGAGATGGTGGATTCCAGTGGGGACGAATTGATAATCTGCGAGGAGGGGGATGTACACGGTGATATATCGGAGGGTGAAGATGAGGTGGACATCTTGCCTCTGTAGAGCCAGTTTGTGCAAGGAGAGATTAATTGCTTCTTTTTTGGGGGGGGTCCAAACCAACCCGTCATATCAGTCACAGTCGTGTGGCAGACCCTGTCACTGAAATGATGGGTTGGTTAAAGTGTGCATGTCCTGTTTTGTTTATACAACATAAGGGTGGGTGGGAGGGCCCAAGGATAATTCCATCTTGCACCTCTTTTTTCTTTTCTTTTTCTTTGCATCATGTGCTGATTGGGGAGGGTTTTTTGGAAGGGACATCCTGCGTGACACTGCAGTGCCACTCCTAAATGGGCCCGGTGTTTGTGTCGGCCACTAGGGTCGCTAATCTTACTCACACAGTCAGCTACCTCATTGCGCCTCTTTTTTTCTTTGCGTCATGTGCTGTTTGGGGAGGGTTTTTTGGAAGGGACATCCTGCGTGACACTGCAGTGCCACTCCTAGATGGGCCCGGTGTTTGTGTCGGCCACTAGGGTCGCTAATCTTACTCACACAGCTACCTCATTGCGCCTCTTTTTTTCTTTGCGTCATGTGCTGTTTGGGGAGGGTTTTTTGGAAGGGACATCCTGCGTGACACTGCAGTGCCACTCCTAGATGGGCCCGGTGTTTGTGTCGGCCACTAGGGTCGCTAATCTTACTCACACAGTCAGCTACCTCATTGCGCCTCTTTTTTTCTTTGCGTCATGTGCTGTTTGGGGAGGGTTTTTTGGAAGGGCCATCCTGCGTGACACTGCAGTGCCACTCCTAGATGGGCCCGGTGTTTGTGTCGGCCACTAGGGTCGCTAATCTTACTCACACAGTCAGCTACCTCATTGCGCCTCTTTTTTTCTTTGCGTCATGTGCTGTTTGGGGAGGGTTTTTTGGAAGGGACATCCTGCGTGACACTGCAGTGCCACTCCTAGATGGGCCCGGTGTTTGTGTCGGCCACTAGGGTCGCTAATCTTACTCACACAGCTACCTCATTGCGCCTCTTTTTTTCTTTGCGTCATGTGCTGTTTGGGGAGGGTTTTTTGGAAGGGACATCCTGCGTGACACTGCAGTGCCACTCCTAGATGGGCCCGGTGTTTGTGTCGGCCACTAGGGTCGCTTATCTTACTCACACAGCGACCTCGGTGCAAATTTTAGGACTAAAAATAATATTGTGAGGTGTGAGGTATTCAGAATAGACTGAAAATGAGTGTAAATTATGGTTTTTGAGGTTAATAATACTTTGGGATCAAAATGACCCCCAAATTCTATGATTTAAGCTGTTTTTTAGTGTTTTTGGAAAAAAACACCCGAATCCAAAACACACCCGAATCCGACAAAAATAATTCGGTGAGGTTTTGCCAAAACGCGTTCGAACCCAAAACACGGCCGCGGAACCGAACCCAAAACCAAAACACAAAACCCGAAAAATTTCAGGCGCTCATCTCTATCACATACCATATCTGTGTGCACTGCTCAGGCTCAGGCCAGTGTGCTGCATCATCTATTATCTATATATAATATTATATATATCTGTCTGACTGCTCAGCTCACACAGCTTATAATTGTGGGGGAGACTGGGGAGCACTACTGCAGTGCCAGTTATAGGTTATAGCAGGAGCCAGGAGTACATAATATATTATATAGTGAGTGACCACCAGACACACAGTGCAGTTTATTTAATATATCCGTTCTCTGCCTGAAAAAAGCGATACACACAGTGACTCAGTCAGTCACATACCATATCTGTGTGCACTGCTCAGGCTCAGGCCAGTGTGCTGCATCATCTATATATATTATATATCTGTCTGACTGCTCAGCTCACACAGCTTATAATTGTGGGGGAGACTGGGGAGCACTACTGCAGTGCCAGTTATAGGTTATAGCAGGAGCCAGGAGTACATAATATTATATTAAAATTAAACAGTGCACACTTTTGCTGCAGGAGTGCCACTGCCAGTGTGACTAGTGACCAGTGACCTGACCACCAGTATATATAATATTAGTAGTATACTATCTCTTTATCAACCAGTCTATATTAGCAGCAGACACAGTACAGTGCGGTAGTTCACGGCTGTGGCTACCTCTGTGTCGGCACTCGGCAGCCCGTCCATAATTGTATATACAACCTAACCGTGGTTTTTTTTTCTTTCTTTATACATACATACTAGTTACGAGTATACTATCTCTTTATCAACCAGTCTATATTAGCAGCAGACACAGTACAGTGCGGTAGTTCACGGCTGTGGCTACCTCTGTGTCGGCACTCGGCAGCCCGTCCATAATTGTATATACCACCTAACCGTGGTTTTTTTTTCTTTCTTTATACATACATACTAGTTACGAGTATACTATCTCTTTATCAACCAGTCTATATATTAGCAGCAGACACAGTACAGTGCGGTAGTTCACGGCTGTGGCTACCTCTGTGTCGGCACTCGGCAGCCCGTCCATAATTGTATATACCACCTAACCGTGGTTTTTTTTTTCTTTCTTTATACATACATACTAGTTACGAGTATACTATCTCTTTATCAACCAGTCTATATATTAGCAGCAGACACAGTACAGTGCGGTAGTTCACGGCTGTGGCTACCTCTGTGTCGGCACTCGGCAGCCCGTCCATAATTGTATATACCACCTAACCGTGGTTTTTTTTTCTTTCTTTATACATACATACTAGTTACGAGTATACTATCTCTTTATCAACCAGTCTATATATTAGCAGCAGACACAGTACAGTGCGGTAGTTCACGGCTGTGGCTACCTCTGTGTCGGCACTCGGCAGCCCGTCCATAATTGTATATACCACCTAACCGTGGTTTTTTTTTCTTTCTTTATACATACATACTAGTTACGAGTATACTATCTCTTTATCAACCAGTCTATATATTAGCAGCAGACACAGTACAGTGCGGTAGTTCACGGCTGTGGCTACCTCTGTGTCGGCACTCGGCAGCCCGTCCATAATTGTATATACCACCTAACCGTGGTTTTTTTTTCTTTCTTTATACATACATACTAGTTACGAGTATACTATCTCTTTATCAACCAGTCTATATATTAGCAGCAGACACAGTACAGTGCGGTAGTTCACGGCTGTGGCTACCTCTGTGTCGGCACTCGGCAGCCCGTCCATAATTGTATATACCACCTAACCGTGGTTTTTTTTTCTTTCTTTATACATACATACTAGTTACGAGTATACTATCTCTTTATCAACCAGTCTATATATTAGCAGCAGACACAGTACAGTGCGGTAGTTCATGGCTGTGGCTACCTCTGTGTCGGCACTCGGCAGCCCGTCCATAATTGTATATACCACCTAACCGTGGTTTTTTTTTCTTTCTTTATACATACATACTAGTTACGAGTATACTATCTCTTTATCAACCAGTCTATATTAGCAGCAGACACAGTACAGTGCGGTAGTTCACGGCTGTGGCTACCTCTGTGTCGGCACTCGGCAGCCCGTCCATAATTGTATACTAGTATCCAATCCATCCATCTCCATTGTTTACCTGAGGTGCCTTTTAGTTGTGCCTATTAAAATATGGAGAACAAAAATGTTGAGGTTCCAAAATTAGGGAAAGATCAAGATCCACTTCCACCTCGTGCTGAAGCTGCTGCCACTAGTCATGGCCGAGACGATGAAATGCCAGCAACGTCGTCTGCCAAGGCCGATGCCCAATGTCATAGTACAGAGCATGTCAAATCCAAAACACCAAATATCAGTAAAAAAAGGACTCCAAAACCTAAAATAAAATTGTCGGAGGAGAAGCGTAAACTTGCCAATATGCCATTTACCACACGGAGTGGCAAGGAACGGCTGAGGCCCTGGCCTATGTTCATGGCTAGTGGTTCAGCTTCACATGAGGATGGAAGCACTCAGCCTCTCGCTAGAAAAATGAAAAGACTCAAGCTGGCAAAAGCAGCACAGCAAAGAACTGTGCATTCTTCGAAATCCCAAATCCACAAGGAGAGTCCAATTGTGTCGGTTGCGATGCCTGACCTTCCCAACACTGGACGTGAAGAGCATGCGCCTTCCACCATTTGCACGCCCCCTGCAAGTGCTGGAAGGAGCACCCGCAGTCCAGTTCCTGATAGTCAGATTGAAGATGTCAGTGTTGAAGTACACCAGGATGAGGAGGATATGGGTGTTGCTGGCGCTGGGGAGGAAATTGACCAGGAGGATTCTGATGGTGAGGTGGTTTGTTTAAGTCAGGCACCCGGGGAGACACCTGTTGTCCGTGGGAGGAATATGGCCGTTGACATGCCAGGTGAAAATACCAAAAAAATCAGCTCTTCGGTGTGGAGGTATTTCACCAGAAATGCGGACAACAGGTGTCAAGCCGTGTGTTCCCTTTGTCAAGCTGTAATAAGTAGGGGTAAGGACGTTAACCACCTCGGAACATCCTCCCTTATACGTCACCTGCAGCGCATTCATAATAAGTCAGTGACAAGTTCAAAAACTTTGGGTGACAGCGGAAGCAGTCCACTGACCAGTAAATCCCTTCCTCTTGTAACCAAGCTCACGCAAACCACCCCACCAACTCCCTCAGTGTCAATTTCCTCCTTCCCCAGGAATGCCAATAGTCCTGCAGGCCATGTCACTGGCAATTCTGACGAGTCCTCTCCTGCCTGGGATTCCTCCGATGCATCCTTGCGTGTAACGCCTACTGCTGCTGGCGCTGCTGTTGTTGCCGCTGGGAGTCGATGGTCATCCCAGAGGGGAAGTCGTAAGCCCACTTGTACTACTTCCAGTAAGCAATTGACTGTTCAACAGTCCTTTGCGAGGAAGATGAAATATCACAGCAGTCATCCTACTGCAAAGCGGATAACTGAGTCCTTGACAACTATGTTGGTGTTAGACGTGCGTCCGGTATCCGCCGTTAGTTCACAGGGAACTAGACAATTTATTGAGGCAGTGTACCCCCGTTACCAAATACCATCTAGGTTCCACTTCTCTAGGCAGGCGATACCGAGAATGTACACGGACGTCAGAAAAAGAGTCACCAGTGTCCTAAAAAATGCAGTTGTACCCAATGTCCACTTAACCACGGACATGTGGACAAGTGGAGCAGGGCAGGGTCAGGACTATATGACTGTGACAGCCCACTGGGTAGATGTATGGACTCCCGCCGCAAGAACAGCAGCGGCGGCACCAGTAGCAGCATCTCGCAAACGCCAACTCTTTCCTAGGCAGGCTACGCTTTGTATCACCGCTTTCCAGAATACGCACACAGCTGAAAACCTCTTACGGCAACTGAGGAAGATCATCGCGGAATGGCTTACCCCAATTGGACTCTCCTGTGGATTTGTGGCATCGGACAACGCCAGCAATATTGTGTGTGCATTAAATATGGGCAAATTCCAGCACGTCCCATGTTTTGCACATACCTTGAATTTGGTGGTGCAGAATTTTTTAAAAAACGACAGGGGCGTGCAAGAGATGCTGTCGGTGGCCAGAAAAATTGCGGGACACTTTCGGCGTACAGGCACCACGTACAGAAGACTGGAGCACCACCAAAAACTACTGAACCTGCCCTGCCATCATCTGAAGCAAGAAGTGGTAACGAGGTGGAATTCAACCCTCTATATGCTTCAGAGGTTGGAGGAGCAGCAAAAGGCCATTCAAGCCTATACAATTGAGCACGATATAGGAGGTGGAATGCACCTGTCTCAAGTGCAGTGGAGAATGATTTCAACGTTGTGCAAGGTTCTGATGCCCTTTGAACTTGCCACACGTGAAGTCAGTTCAGACACTGCCAGCCTGAGTCAGGTCATTCCCCTCATCAGGCTTTTGCAGAAGAAGCTGGAGGCATTGAAGAAGGAGCTAAAAGGGAGCGATTCCGCTAGGCATGTGGGACTTGTGGATGCAGCCCTTAATTCGCTTAACAAGGATTCACGGGTGGTCAATCTGTTGAAATCAGAGCACTACATTTTGGCCACCGTGCTCGATCCTAGATTTAAAGCCTACCTTGGATCTCTCTTTCCGGCAGACACAGGTCTGCTGGGGTTGAAAGACCTGCTGGTGACAAAATTGTCAAGTCAAGCGGAACGCGACCTGTCAACATCTCCTCCTTCACATTCTCCCGCAACTGGGGGTGCGAGGAAAAGGCTCAGAATTCCGAGCCCACCCGCTGGCGGTGATGCAGGGCAGTCTGGAGCGACTGCTGATGCTGACATCTGGTCCGGACTGAAGGACCTGACAACGATTACGGACATGTCGTCTACTGTCACTGCATATGATTCTCTCAACATTGATAGAATGGTGGAGGATTATATGAGTGACCGCATCCAAGTAGGCACGTCACACAGTCCGTACTTATACTGGCAGGAAAAAGAGGCAATTTGGAGGCCCTTGCACAAACTGGCTTTATTCTACCTAAGTTGCCCTCCCACAAGTGTGTACTCCGAAAGAGTGTTTAGTGCCGCCGCTCACCTTGTCAGCAATCGGCGTACGAGGTTACATCCAGAAAATGTGGAGAAGATGATGTTCATTAAAATGAATTATAATCAATTCCTCCGCGGAGACATTGACCAGCAGCAATTGCCTCCACAAAGTACACAGGGAGCTGAGATGGTGGATTCCAGTGGGGACGAATTGATAATCTGTGAGGAGGGGGATGTACACGGTGATATATCGGAGGGTGAAGATGAGGTGGACATCTTGCCTCTGTAGAGCCAGTTTGTGCAAGGAGAGATTAATTGCTTCTTTTTTGGGGGGGGGTCCAAACCAACCCGTCATATCAGTCACAGTCGTGTGGCAGACCCTGTCACTGAAATGATGGGTTGGTTAAAGTGTGCATGTCCTGTTTTGTTTATACAACATAAGGGTGGGTGGGAGGGCCCAAGGACAATTCCATCTTGCACCTCTTTTTTCTTTTCTTTTTCTTTGCATCATGTGCTGATTGGGGAGGGTTTTTTGGAAGGGACATCCTGCGTGACACTGCAGTGCCACTCCTAGATGGGCCCGGTGTTTGTGTCGGCCACTAGGGTCGCTAATCTTACTCACACAGTCAGCTACCTCATTGCGCCTCTTTTTTTCTTTGCGTCATGTGCTGTTTGGGGAGGGTTTTTTGGAAGGGACATCCTGCGTGACACTGCAGTGCCACTCCTAGATGGGCCCGGTGTTTGTGTCGGCCACTAGGGTCGCTAATCTTACTCACACAGCTACCTCATTGCGCCTCTTTTTTTCTTTGCGTCATGTGCTGTTTGGGGAGGGTTTTTTGGAAGGGACATCCTGCGTGACACTGCAGTGCCACTCCTAGATGGGCCCGGTGTTTGTGTCGGCCACTAGGGTCGCTTATCTTACTCACACAGCGACCTCGGTGCAAATTTTAGGACTAAAAATAATATTGTGAGGTGTGAGGTATTCAGAATAGACTGAAAATGAGTGTAAATTATGGTTTTTGAGGTTAATAATACTTTGGGATCAAAATGACCCCCAAATTCTATGATTTAAGCTGTTTTTTAGTGTTTTTTGAAAAAAACACCCGAATCCAAAACACACCCGAATCCGACAAAAAAAATTCGGTGAGGTTTTGCCAAAACGCGTTCGAACCCAAAACACGGCCGCGGAACCGAACCCAAAACCAAAACACAAAACCCGAAAAATTTCAGGCGCTCATCTCTAGTCAGAATCCGTGTCGGTATCTGTGTCAACAATCTGGGATAGTGGGCGCTTATGAGACCCTGACAGTCCCTGCAACATAGGATCAGGCATGGGTTGAAACCCTGACTGTCCCAAAGCTTCTGCCTTGTCTAATCTTTTGTGCAATGAGTTTACACTAGCATTTAAAACATTCCACATATCCATCCAATCAGCTGTCGGCGGAGACACCACATTCATTTGCTCCCGCTCCTCTCTAATATAGCCTTCTTCCTCAGACATGTCGACACACGTGTACCGACACACTACACACACAGGGAATGCTTTTTCTGAAGACAGTTTCCCCACAAGGCCCTTTGGAGAGACAGAGAGAGAGTATGCCAGCACACCCCCCAGCGCTATATAACCCAGGAATAAAACAGTAACTTAATGTTTGCCCAGTAGTGCTGCTGTATGTAATTTGCGAATTATGTGCCCCCCCCACCCCTCTTTTCAACCCTCTTGTCTAACGTGGTATAAGCAGGGTAGAGTCCGGGGAGCTTCCTCTCAGCGGTGCTGTGGAGAAAAAATGGCGCTGGTGAGTGCTGAGGGAGAAGCCCCGCCCCCTCGGAGGCGGGCTTCTGTCCCGCTTAAACTGTAAAATTGGTGGGGGCTTATACATATATAAAGTGCCCAGCTGTATATATGTTATATTTTTGCGAAAGAGGTTTATATTGCTGCCCAGGGCGCCCCCCCTGCGCCCTGCACCCTTACAGTGACCGGAGTATGTGAGGTGTATGGGAGCAAAGGCGCACAGCTGCAGTGCTGTGCGTTACCTCAGTGAAGATCATGAAGTCTTCTGCCGCCTCTGAAGTCTTCTTTTCTTCTCATACTCACCCGGCTTCTATCTTCCGGCTCTGCGAGGGGGACGGCGGCGCGGCTCTGGGACGGACGGCGAGGGTGAGATCCTGCGTACCAGTCCCACTGGAGCTAATGGTGTCCAGTAGCCTAAGAAGCAGGACCTTGCAACTCAGAGAGTAGGGCTGCTTCTCTCCCCTCAGTCCCTCGATGAGGGAGTCTGTTGCCAGCAGTGCTCCCTGAAAATTAAAAACCTAACAAAATACTTTCTGTCAGAAAGCTCAGGAGAGCTCCTGAAAAGCACCCAGTCTCCACTGGGTACAGTATCAAACTGAGGTCTGGAGGAGGGGCATAGAGGGAGGAGCCAGTGCACACCCAGAACTAAAGTCTTTCTTAAAGTGCCCATGTCTCCTGCGGAGCCCGTCTATCCCCATGGTCCTTACGGAGTCCACAGCATCCTCTAGGACGTTAGAGAAAATAGGATTTTAATACCTACCGGTAAATCCTTTTCTCTTAGTCCGTAGAGGATGCTGGGCACCCGTCCCAGTGCGTACTGTGTCTGCAGTTATTAAATGGCCCTTAACTCCAGAACATTTATGTGGAGATGAAAACATCCAAGGAAGACTTGACCATCTTCCTTGGATGTTTTCCCCCTGTGTGACTGCTCTCCAGCCTCGGAGGGTTGCATCCGTGGTCCCTAGGATCCCGTCCTGGATCCCGAACCATCGCCCCTCTAGGTGGTGAGAACTGTGCAGCCACCAATGGAGTGAGATTCTGGTCTTGGAAGACAGGATTATCCTCCGGTGCATGTGTAGGTGGGATCCGGACCACTTGTCCAACAGGTCCCACTGGAACACTCTGGCATGGAACCTGCCAAACTGAATGGCCTCGTAGGCCGCAACCATCTTCACCAGCAACTGAATGCATTGATGGATTAACACTCTTGCTGGTTTCAGAATTTGTTTGACCAGACTCTGGATCTCCAGAGCCTTTCCACTAGAAGAAAACCTCTTCTGTGTCCAGTATCACTCCCAAAAACAACAACCGCGTCATTGGGACCAACTGCGATTTTGGCAAGTTTAGGAGCCAACCATGTTGTTGAAGAACTGTCAGGGAGAGTAGATGTTTTGCACCAACTGGTCCCTGGATCTTGCCTTTATCAGGAGATCATCCAAGTACGGGATAATTGTGACTCCTTGCTTGCGAAGGAGAACCATCATTTCCGCCATCACCCTGGTGAAAATCCTCGGAGCCGTGGACAGACCAAACGGCAACGTCTGAAATTGGTAATGACAATCCTGAATTGCAAACCTCAGGTAGCTTGATGCAGTGGCTAAATGGGAACATATAAGTAGGCATCCTTTATGTCTACCAAAACCATGAAATCTCCTTTATCCCCCGGACTGGAGATCACTACCCTGAGAGATTCCATCTTGAAATTGAATTTCTTTAGGTAGAAATTAAGGGATTTCAGATTTAAGATTGGTCTGACTGAGCCGTCCGGCTTCGGGACCACGAAGAGGCTTGAATAAAAACCTTCTCCCTGCTGACTAAGGCTGATTTGAACAATCGGTGAGGGGGAACGTCTTGAAACCCCAGTTTGTACCCTTGGGACACTATTTGTAAAACCCACGAGTCCAGGTCCGAATGAATCCAGAACTGACTGAAGAGTTTTAGACGTGCCCCCCACTGGTGCGGGCTCCTGCAAGAGAGCCCCAGCGTCATGCAGTGGATTTGGCAGAAGCAGAGGACGATCTCTGCTCCTGCGATCTTGAAGAGGCTACAGACCTCTTCCCTCTTTTCCTTCCTCTACCTGCAAAGAAAGGGGAATCTTAACTTCTTGCATATCTATTGGGCCGAAATGACTGCTTCAGATAATGATGCGTCTTCATCCGTTGAGAGGGAACATAGGGCAAGAAGGATGACTTACCTGCGGGAGCTGCCGAGATCAAATTAACTAGGCCGTCGCCAAACAAGGCTTCACCTTCATAGGGAAGAGACTCCCTTTCTTCTTGGAGTCAGCATCAGCATTCCCTTGGTGAATCCACAATGCCCTCCTATCCGAGACTGCCATGAAATTGGCCCGTGAGCACTTGTGCCCGGTGTAGGATTTTTAAATATGTGTAGTTTACTGTATGCAAGGGTTTAAAACCTTTTAGGAACTGAGCTCTAAGGTGTATTACATGTAGTTTAAAAAAAACAAAAAAGGTTTATTTTATGGCAGTAGTTTCCAAACTGGGGTTCTTGCACTGGTAGCATAGTTTGGTGGTCCAGGACCAATTAAAATTATTTATACTTTATTAAATTGGCAAAACCATTCCCTCACAACATAACTGAACCTGAGGATGACATGCTATAAACACAATTTACTTAATTTTATATTTTTTTCTGAATTTCTCAATAAAAAAAACTTTGGCCTAGGGGTGCCGTGAAACAAATTTTGATACTCTAGGGCAGGGGTGTCAAACCAATGGGCCGCATGCCGCCCCCAATGCATCCTTTTGTGGCCCACAGGCCGGGGTCCGGCAGGGGTCCGACAGGGGTCCTTTTGTGGCCCGATCACCTTGCTTAGAGCGAGGGCAGGAGAGTGCAGCCAGAGTCTTTGCTTTCTATGTGCGGCACCATCTTCCCGAAGAGATCACCGGGAAGATAGTGCCCCTTCCACTGGCTACAGCACAGGTATACTGGGGTGGGGTAGCAAACTGGGGGCCCCAATGGGCCCCTCCAGCAGTCCCTCTACCAAAACACATCTTTTGGTGGTTTTGCGGTGTTGTTATAACTACATGGTGACGATTCTGTAGCACAGAGATTTTCAACCATTTACAACTCACGTCACACAGAACAAGATTTAAATATTGACAAGGCACACTGAAATATAATGGTGATGCATGGTGCAGTATCGTGTCCTAGGATGTCATGTCGCAGCTTCTCCATAGGTAACGCCTGAACAGGCCCGGTGACAGGGGGGACAAAGGGGACACTTGTTCAGGGCTCCAAGTATTAAGAACAGAAATAATGGGGCCACAGTGCCAATATTGCTTTTTAAAGTGTATCCACCAACTGCTCAATTTAAGCAGGAAAACAATTAACAGGCCAACTAAACCCTCCCCCCTCCTTTTACCCCATCACTTTGTCCAGTCCCTGTGGTCCATACTGTATTGCCATTATTATGCATGTTGCTGTGCTGGCCCTTTTCTGAATGTCCCTGCCACCGCCACCGAAGAGCTGGATAGCCCAGTATGAAAACCACCTGCCGGCCTCACTGACGGTCCGAGTCAAAGGCTCCATTTTTTTTTAAAGATCCCTCTGCCAAGTTAAGGGGGGGTTGAGGGGGCCCCAGAGATATCAGTGTACTGGGCCCCGAGATTTCTGTTTCTGGCCCTGACCCTCAGGGGCGTATCTACCCCTTGGCCAGGATGGCACTTGCCAGGGGCACCATCCAGCTGTGCCAACCGTGGCTAAGGGATAGAGTTCTGCAGTCTCGAAAGGGCGCTATGGCAATCAGCATGGGACTGACCAATTAGACGGTGAGGGAAGGATACTGAAATTGTCCCAACCCTGTTACAGTTTGAAACGCCCCTCAACTGCTGTCCACTGCTTCACTCCTAGCTCTGCCCCTTTGCACAGTGGGCAAGGAGATGGCTGGAGACAGCTGCACAGCCATGCCTTGCAAGTTCGAGAGAGCTGTTGAATTTCAGCACTTCAAGTCAGAGCCTGCCCCCTGCTGCCCAAGCAGTCCGTGACAGTTAGTGTCGAGGAGGGGGGGATTTGTGCATGTGTGCTATCAGTGTGTGTGTGGGGGGGGGGGGGGTGGAGGATGTGTGTGACTGTGAGGGAGCTGTCAGTGTCAGTGGGGAGAGGAGCAGGAGGGAGTTGTCAGTGTGTGGAAGTGATGAGAGTTGTCAGTCCTGGGGAAATGTGTGTGTGTGTGTGTGTACTAGATTTAGGAGTGTGTGTTTGTGAGAGGTTTCAGTTGGGGAATTAGAGTTCATACAGTAATTAAATGTTTTCATATTGAGAACTACATCTCCCAGCATATACAGTGTGCTGGGGATGCTAACAAGCTTTATTTAAAAGTTTAAAAAACATTGCTTTTATGACTGCAATGGTTAAAAA